>NW_028275009.1:0-185984 GCF_037043125.1 Eumetopias jubatus
TCTTTCCTTCTTAAAAATTTTATCTATTTCTTTGAGAAAAAGAGAGCGGGAGCACACACAGAGGCAGGGGCGAGAGGGGCAGAGGGAGAGGCAGAAACAGACTCCCTGCTGAGCCCGATGTGGGGCTCCATCCCAGCACCCTGAGGTCATGACCTGAGTTGAAGGCAGCTGCCCAACTGACTGGGCCAACCAAGTGCCCCAATAGTCTCTCTTTTTGTTAGTTTCTACCTTCTTACCTATTTTATCCACTTCTTGCCCCTCACCTTGGCAAATCATGTATATGTTCTCTGTATCTATGAGTTTGAGTTATTGTGTTTTTTGTTTTCTTCTATTTTGTTTTCTGGTTTGTTTTAGATTCCACATATACATGAACTCATGTGGTATTTGTCTTTCTCTTTCTGATTTATTTCACTTAGTACGCCCCCTTGGCTGTTATGAATTAGGTGGCAATGAATACAGGTACGCATGTATCTTTATGAGTTAGCGATTTCAGTTTCCTTGATTTTAACACCTAGGAGGGGAATTGTTGGATGATATGGTTGTCCTATTTTGAAATTAGTTTTCCTGACGTAATCTGTATCCTCAACGTGAGTCTCGAACTCACGACCCGCAATCAAGAGTCACACACTCTTCTGACTGAGCCAGCCAGGAGCCCCTCACGTTAATTTTTTGAGAAAACTTGATACCATTTCCCATAGTGGTTGCACCCATGACAATCCCAACAACAGAGCTTTCCTCCACATTTTGGTCAACCCGTGTTATTTCTGGTCTTTTTACTACTAGCATTTCTGACGGGTGTCAGGTGCCATCTCTTTGGGTTTTGATTTGCATTTCCCTGGTGATACGTGGTGTTGAACATCTCTTTATGCATTTGTTGGCCATCTGTGTGTTTTCTTTGGAAAAATGTCTATTCTGAAGTCTGCCAATTTTGTAACTCCTATTTGTTTTTGTGTTATCGAGTTGTATGAGTTCTCTAATAATTTAGATATTAAGCCTTTATCAGTTAGGCAGTTTGCAAATATTTTCTCCCACTCAGTATGTTGTCTTTTCACTGTGTTGATAATTGGTGACACTCACAAGGGTCTGCAGTCGGCCCTGTCTGTTTTTCTAAGTCACAGTGTCCTATATGCTCAGAAAGTAGACCCCCAACTACAAAACACATTCCTCTCTAGCCTGACCAGAACTCACATCCAGGTCAGAGCACCTCGAAAACCTGTCACCTCCTGCTCTACCTGGCCAAGAATCAGCCCCCTCCCCTGCACCTTCATGGGCGTGGCTGAAACCCTCTCACATCCTTCAACACCCCTCAAAAGGCCCAGCCTGACAGAAACTCGGGGCTCACATGTCTCTTGGTGTCCGGCCCCTCTCTTTCCTTGGAGAGTGAACCAACTCTGTCCTGCTTGTGGCTCTACTCTTTATACAATTCTTTGCCGCCCGCGGCACCGGCCACCCCAACCCTAACATCAGAATACATTACATCTTTCAAAATTAGAGAAAAATTATACTGGTCGTTAAATCTGTTTAGAGTTTATTCTTTTCTCTTAATTCCCACTTGATCCCTATCGGGGTCTTCATGACTTCCTGCATAAGCATCCAAGAGGTTCCCCAGGGTCTGGCCTTTCTATGCTATCGTTTCTCCTGCATCACCTGGCTCCACCCAGGGCTCCTCCTGGTTGTCATTCCTATAAGACCTCCCTCCCTCTAGCAGGCAGTGCTCTCAACATTGTCCACCAGAGCCCACATCCTGTAACTGCCCTGTAACTACCCTGTGGGAGTAAATAAATACTTTCTGCTCTAGAAAGCCCTGCCTTACCTGCAGAACTGGGGCAGTGACTCTCCATCTAGTCTTTTCCACTGTGCCCACGCAGAAGCCCTCAGCCCCCAGCAGAGGTCCGCGGCACACTGTCATGGTTGCGAGGGGTAGCTCTGCTTTCACCTCCTGGGCCAAGGCTGTGAGGCACACTGTCCAAGTCCTCAACTCTTGAAACCTCACTTTTCTCACCTAGAAAATGGAGAAATTAAGGTCTATGTCATAAGAATGGATGACAATAAAATGGAACAATCTGTGTGACTCAGTGAGAATAGTATGCCTGGTCTACATTAAACAATAAAATAAAGCAACTTGAATCAAACCAGAGCGTAGATCAGATGAGCCTGGGTTCAAGCCTCCACATAGCCAATAGTCATATATCCCCAAGCTAGTTTTTTAACTTCGCAGGTCTCAATTTCCTCACTGAAAAATGGGTGTAGGTGTGATAAATCCATTTATTCCTTTATTCATAGGAACAACACCAGATTGTGTGGTACCATACATCAGGTCCTGGGCCACAAGGTAGGAATGCAAGGACAAGAAAGGAGCACTCCCAGCACTGGGGGCACAGAGCCACCTAGAACACAGACCGCAGAATCACAGTCCTGGCTAAATACTGGAGTCCCCTGAGCAGGGTAAACAATCCTGATGCTGGGCTCTGCCCAGGGATTCTGAGCAGGAGGCCTTGAGGTGTGGCTTTAGGAGGGATTCCGAGCTTCCCCTCAGACCCCAATAGGCAGTACACATTGAAAACTACTGCTTTCCTCACTCTCAGAGAATCCCTTTACACCTGATTTTTGCAGAACATTTCCCCCAGAGCTTGTTGGAAGTACTGAGGACACAGAGGTGGGGTGGTCTTCAGTCCTGGGACAGGGTGTCCCAATTCCCACACACTTTGTGTCAGCTCAAAGGGAGTCAGAAGTTCCACTGGAGGTCTGGTGGGTGGGTTGGCTCCAATCTTATCTGTTTACAGCTGATAACAAGAAAGAACCTTCCCCAGAGCCGAGGATCCGCTGCCCCTCACCAGGCTTCTAGCCCTTCTCAGGCAGCCGCTTCCAGCTGGACCTTGCTCACCAAGGGAACCTGGGCTTCTCTGCCCTGACATGCAAAGCACCTTTTTTACAATACCTGTGGGTATATGAGAGCACATGACAGAAAGCTGAAAAACAGGTGTCAGCAGCTTTCTCACCACTAGGCCATCAGCCCTTTCCCTCCCTGGAGCTGCCTTAGGCAAACAGCCAGAGATGGGACATTCCATCCCTCTTTCTGGCTTCTCAATCCTGTCTTGCTGGCAAGACATTTCCTTTGCTTTTCCTACAGGTTCCTTGTAAAGCGTATATTTTCAGAACCTTATTTGACACAGAAGTTATCATGATTTCTGAGATTTGGATTCAAAGACTCCAGAAAAAAAAAATGGGGGGGTGGGTGCTGAATAAATGAGATTGGCAAAGGTTGATACTTAATCTCTGAACCCCAGTTCAGTGAATCATTATCCTGGTTCTTGGGTATATTCAAAAGTGACCACAAACAAAATATAATGAAAGGAAATACAATTTTGCATACTACTCTTAGAACGTTAATGTCATCAGAATGGTTTGGATTCGTTCAATATCATCATGTAAACTGAAGTTTTAAAACTTCTTATTCAAAGAAATATAGCCCTTTAGATCATACATGGTTTTATTTAGTGTAGAACCCATTTTACTCAAGGAGTTTCTATTGATTTAGAGTCATCTAATTTTATAAATAACTAAACTATGTAGTGAACAAGTAACAAGCATTAAGTTCAAAGGTATATTTGTCATGCCTGCAGTCACGGATGCTTCCCTGAAGGTGTGAGGGGTCCTCCTCCAGAAAGTTTGCCCAGCCAGGTCTCCTGGTCCCGCCGGGGCCCTGGCAGCTCACAGAACTAGTCCTTGGGAGGCCCACGGCAGCCAGGCTCACCAATTCCCTTGGCTCTATTGCTCTATTTATCAGCCTCTGGAGTAAACCTCACATTTAAAGATTGTGAAAATTAAGTCACTATCAAAGACTATTTCATCCTTGGAGGAAGCAGGCTATTTCTACAAAGCTGTTTTTATATTAAAATCACAGGATAATTTGCCCCAGAGTTGCAAAGCATCCTCTTCAGTGATGATAAAAGGGCCTTATTCTGGCAATCACTCCCTTCTTGGATCCAGAGCTTAACATCAGACAATGACTGGGGCAGTCCCCTCGTCACTCCTCCTCGGACTTCACACACTGAGCACCCTGTAGGCTTCTTCTCATAAAATTACCTATTGTTCGAAGATCTAACTGCCACTGGGACGTAAGCTAAGCCTCCCCGTTGCCTCTCCTTTTACATGGGGGATAATAAAAACACTGCCACAGAGGCATGCTGTATTAAATGGGCAATGTACATGACACAATCACCACCGTGCTGGGCAAGGAGAAGTCTCCGTCTGTGGAAGGGTCGATACATCCTCAGCAATCATTCGTGAGGAAATGTCTCCCTTTATATTCATGCTCCGCAGTCAAGACCTTTAGGACCCATGTCCCACCCACCCAAGGGCTCCCTTCTCTAGCTGGGCCCTCGCCACTATACAAGGGTATGCAGTATAAAATGTCCATTTTCCTGTGAAAACTTTTCTTGTTGAGATTTTAATTTTTTTGTCGTTTTTTGTTTTGTTTTGTTTTGTTATTTCAGTGAGGGAAAGGCTTGTTGCCTCAGCCACCAATGTGGACAACAGAGATTGACTACTCCTGTTGCTGTCAGCCCTGTTAACCATACTGAGGCCAGAATCAGCCCAAGTCTACAGCCCTCACCCCGCCCCCACCAGGTCTCATTGAGGGGACAGTGCTGCAGGCTCAGCATGGGCCCTGCCTGTCACAGAAGCTCACGGGAGCTAGAGCTGTGCTTTGCTCCCAGGCTTCTTCCTTCCAAGGCAGGGTTGAGCACCGAGAGTTCCAGAGCCACGGGGAGCAGTGTCGAGTTAGCAGCTCCAGGTAGCAAGAGCTGAGCCGAGAGGTGCCTCCCGCAACGGCCTGTTTCTAACCCCGCTCGGGCGTATGGAACCCGTTCCCCAGGCTTTCGCGCACGGACACCGAACACTGCTTCCTCACGCAGGGTGGTCGGCGGTAGCTACAGCACCGATTCTCTACACTCTGTTTGCTCCGCGTTAGTACGCTGGCCATGAGGCTTGCGTGCCAAAGCGGGGCGGCGGGCCTGGTTTCATGAAACAAGTGGGGAGTCGTGTCCCGCCTTCTGCCGCCGTCTGAGTCTCAATCCGAAAACAGGTTTGGACTCGCTGGCAGCGCACGCCCACAGGCACACAGCAAAATGCTTCCACCCTCAGCAACGGCTATCCTGGCTGAAGCCAGGATGCTCCCCAGTGTGGTTCCTCCGAGTAAGCTGGTTGTTTTGCGGCCTGCACTCACACACGGGGCCACGCAACGAGGCCCAGAGACCAGAGCTGAGCCAAGAGGTGGGTCTTTGGCCCCGGCCTCTGTCTCGCTCGGGTGGGCCTCAGGGAGGCAGTTCCCAGAGCTCTCAGCCACAGTACACAGTACCCGGCGTCCTCTAACCCAGTGACCGGCGGGAGCTCCAGGCACGGTATCAGCACGGATCTCTGCTTTCGAAGGAGGGGACTGCAACTCAGGGATCCACACGCACCATGCTGCAGGAGTGCTGTCTTCGTGACCTGAGAGCCGGCGCGAGAGGTGCCTCTGCCCGGAGCCGTTTCTCTCGCCCTGTGATTTCGGGGAATCCTTTCCTAAGGCTCTCACGCAGACACGCTGAAAGCGTTGCCACCCTCCAGAGCCGTGATGCTGTCTATCCATCACGGTTCCTCTCCACTGCTCTGAGCTAAAGTTCGGGCACTCTTCACCTGCATTCTTCAGGCGGAGCGGCCAGGGACCTACGCCTCCGGGCAGGCCCACAGGGCACAGCAGTGCTCACCGCCCCCCACAAGAGAGGAGTCGAGCGAGCAGCCTTCCTCACAGGCCTCTGTCTCGGTCAGAGTAACGGCTAGGTTCCATTGCTCGTGCTTTCACCCAAACAGCCCACAGGTGAATTGGGCGCTCAGGAAGGGCCTTTTTGGCTGAGGCGCGGGGCCTCTGGCCCTTGGGTCCTTTGCGTTAGGCGGATGGCAGTTCGGGATAAACGCACACAGGGCCAGACGACCTAGCTTCAGAACAGAGCTGGGGGAGCCGAGAGGCGCCTTGGGCCCCTGCTCCTTTCTCCCCTGGAATTCTGCTGGGACCCACTCCTCGGGCGGGCACACAAGCACGCGTGAACAGGAGGCCGCACTCTGTGGAGAGGGGACGGGAGCTACAGCTGTGCTTTGTTCCCAGGCTTCTTTATTCCAGGGCAGAGTTGAGCACCGAGAGTTCCAGAGCCACGGGGAGCAGTGTCGAGTTAGCAGCTCCAGGTAGCAAGAGCTGAGCCGAGAGGTGCCTCCCGCAACGGCCTGTTTCTAACCCCGCTCGGGCGTATGGGACCCGTTCCCCAGGCTTTCGCGTCCGGACACCGAACACTGCTTCCTCCCGCAGGGAGATCGTCGGTAGCTACAGCACCGATTCTCTACACTCTGTTTGCACCGCGTTTGTACGCTGGCCATGAGGCTTGCGTGCCAAAGCGGGGCCGCGGGCCTGGTTCATGAAACAAGTGGGGAGTCGTGTCCCGCCTTCTGCCGCCGCCTGAGTCTCACTCCGAAAACGGGTTTGGACTCGCTGGCAGCGCACGCCCGCAGGCACACAGCAAAATGCGTCCACCCTCAGCAACGGCTATCCTGGCTGAAGCCAGGATGCTCCCCAGTGTGGTTCCTTCGAGACAGCTGGTTGGTTTGCGGCCTGCACTCACACACGGGGCCACGCAAGGAAGCCCAGAGACCAGAGCTGAGCCAAGAGGTGGGTCTTCGGCCCCGGCCTTTGTCTCACTCGGGTGGGCCTCAGGGAGGCCGTTCCCATTGCTCTTAGCCAAAGCACACAGTACCCGGCGTCCTCTAACCCAGTGACCGGCGGGAGCTCCAGGCACGGTATCTGCACGGATCTCTGCTTTCGAAGGCGGGGCCTGCAACTCAGGGATCCACACGCACCATGCTGGAGGAGTGCTGGCTTCGTGACCCGAGAGCCGGCGCGAGAGGTGCCTCTGCGCGGAGCCGTTTCTCTCGCCCTGTGATTGTGGGGAATCGTTTCCTAAGGCTCTCACGCAGACACGCTGAAAGCGTTGCCACCCTCCGGAGCCGTGATGCTGTCTATCCATCACAGTTCCTCTCCACTGCTCTGAGCTAAAGTTCGGGCACTCTTCGCCTGCATTCTTCAGGCGGAGCGGCCAGGGACCTAGGCCTCCGGGCAGGCCCACAGGGCACAGCAGTGCTCACCGCCTCCCACAAGAGAGGAGTCGAGAGAGCAGCCTCCCTCACAGGCCTGTGTCTCGGTCAGAGTAACGGCTAGTTTCCATTGCTCGTTCTTTCACCCAAACAGCCCACAGGTGAATTGGGCGCTCAGGAAGGGCTTTCTTGGCTGAGGCGCGGGGCCTCTGGCCTTTGGTTCCTTTGCGTTAGGCGGATGGCAGTTCTGGCTAAACGCACACAGGGCCAGACGACCTAGCTTCAGAACAGAGCTGGGGGAGCCGAGAGGCGCCTTGGGCCCCTGCTCCTTTCTGCCTTGGAATTCTTCTGGGACCCACTCCCCGGGCGGGCACACAAGCACGGGTGAACAGGAGGCCGTACCCTGTGGAGAGGGGACAGGAGCTAGAGCTGTGCTTTGTTCCCAGGCTTCTTCCTTCCAGGACAGGGTTGAGCACCGAGTGTTCCAGAGCCACGGGGTGCAGTGTCGAGTTAGCAGCTCCAGGTAGCAAGAGCTGAGCCAAGAGGTGCCTCCCGCAATGGCCTGTTTCTAACCCCGCTCGGGCGTATGGAACCCGTTCCCCAGGCTTTCGCGCACGGACACCGAACACTGCTTCCTCACGCAGGGAGGTCGGCGGTAGCTACAGCACCGATTCTCTACTCTCTGTTTCCTCCGCGTTCGTACGCTGGCCATGAGGCTTGCGTGCCAAAGCGGGGCGGCGGGCCTGGCTTCATGAAACAAGTGGGGAGTCGTGTCCCGCCTTCTGCCGCCGCCTGAGTCTCACTCCGAAATTGGGTTTGGACTCGCTGGCAGCGCACGCCCGCAGGCACACAGCAAAATGCTTCCACCCTCAGCAACGGCTATCGTGGCTGAAGCCAGGATGCTCCCCAGTGTGGTTCCTCCGAGTCAGCTGGTTGTTTTGCGGCCTGCACTCACACACGGGGCCATGCAACGAGGCCCAGAGACCAGAGCTGAGCCAAGAGGTGGGTCTTCGGCCCCGTCCTTTGTCTCACTCGGGTGGGCCTCATGGAGGCCGTTCCCATATCTCTCAGCCACAGCACCCAGTACCCGGCGTCCTCTAACCCAGTGACCGGCGGGAGCTCCAGGCACGATATCTGCACTGATCTCTGCCTTCGAAGGAGGGGCCTGCAACTCAGGGATCCACACGCAAACATGCCGGAGGAGTGCTCTCTTCGTGACCCGAGAGCCGGCACAAAAGTTGCCTCTGCGCGGAGCCGTTTCTCTCGCCCTGTGATTTCGGGGAATCGTTTCCTAAGGCTCTCACACAGACACGCTGAAAGCGTTGCCACCCTCCGGAGCCATGATGCTGTCTATCCATCACGGTTCCTCTCCACTGCTCTGAGCTAAAGTTCGCCACTCTTCGCCTGCATTCTTCAGGCGGAGCGGCAAGGGACCTAGGCCTCCGGGCAGGCACACAGGGCATAGCAGTGCTCACCGCCCCCCACAAGAGAGGAGTCGAGAGAGCAGCCTTCCTCACAGGCCTGTCTCGGTCAGAGTAACGGCTAGGTTTCATTGCTCGTGCTTTCACCCAAACAGCCCACAGGTGAATTGGGCGCTCAGGAAGGGCCTTCTTGGCTGAGGTGCGGGGCCTCTGGCCCTTGGGTCCTTTGCGTTAGGCGGATTGCAGTTCTGGCTAAACGCACACAGGGCCAGACGACCTAGCTTCAGAACAGAGCTGGGGGAGCCGAGAGGCGCCTTGGGCCCCTGCTCCTTTCTCCCCTGGAATTCTGCAGGGACCCACTCCCCGGGCGGGCACACAAGCACGGGTGAACAGGAGGCCGCACTCTGTGGAGAGGGGACGGGAGCTACAGCTGTGCTTTGTTCCCAGGCTTCTTTATTCCAGAGCAGAGTTGAGCACCGAGAGTTCCAGAGCCACGGGGAGCAGTGTCGAGTTAGCAGCTCCAGGTAGCAAGAGCTGAGCTGAGAGGTGCCTCCCGCAATGGCCTGTTTCTAACCCCGCTCGGGCGTATGGAACCCGTTCCCCAGGCTTTCGCGCACGGACACCGAACACTGCTTCCTCACGCAGGGAGGTCGGCGGTAGCTACAGCACCGATTCAATACACTCTGTTTGCTCCGCGTTCGTACGCTGGCCATAAGGCTTGCGTGCCAAAGCGGGGCCGCGGGCCTGGCTTCATGAAACAAGTGGGGAGTCGTGTCCCGCCTTCTCCCGTCGCCTGAGTCTCACTCCGAAAATGGGTTTGGACTCGCTGGCAGCGCACGCCCGCAGGCACACAGCAAAATGCTTCCACCCTCAGCAACGGCTATCCTGGCTGAAGCCAGGATGCTCCCCAGTGTGGTTCCTCCGAGTCAGCTGGTTGGTTTGCGGCCTGCACTCACACACGGGGCCATGCAACGAGGCCCAGAGACCAGAGCTGAGCCAAGAGGTGGGTCTTCGGGCCCGGCCTTTGTCTCGCTCGGGTGGGCCTCAGGGAGGCCGTTCCCAGATCTCTCAGCCACAGCACCCAGTACCCGGCGTCCCCTAACCCAGTGACCGGCGGGAGCTCTAGGCACGGTATCTGCACGGATCTCTGCCTTCTTAGGAGGGGGCCTGGAACTCAGGGATCCACACGCACCCATGCCGGAGGAGTGCTGGCTTCGTGACCCGAGAGCCGGCACGAGAGGTGCCTCTGCGCGGAGCCGTTTCTCTCGCCCTGTGATTTCGGGGAATCGTTTCCTAAGGCTCTCACGCAGACACGGTGAAAACGTTGCCACCCTCCGGAGCCGTGATGCTGTCTATCCATCACGGTTCCTCTCCACTGCTCTGAGCTAAAGTTCTGGCACTCTTCGCCTGGATTCTTCAGGCGGAGCGGCAAGGGACCTAGGCCTCCGGGCAGGCCCACAGGGCATAGCAGTGTTAACCGCTTCCCACAAAGAGGAGTCGAGAGAGCAGCCTTCCTCACAGGCCTGTGTCTCGGTCCGAGTAACGGCTAGGTTCCATTGCTCGTGCTTTCACCCAAACAGCCCACAGGTGAAGTGGGCCCTCAGGAAGGGCCTTCTTGGGTGAGGCGCGGGGCCTCTGGCCTTTCGTTCCTTTGCGTTAGGCGGATGGCTGTTCGGGCTAAACGCACACAGGGCCAGGCGACCTAGCTTCAGGACAGAGGTGGGGGAGCCTAGAGGCGCCTTGGGCCCCTGCTTCTTTCTCCCTTGGAATTCTGCTGGGACTCAGTTGGCAATGTGTGTACCCTGTGGAGGGGCGACTGTTGTGGAAGCTGCGCTTGTTTCTTCACAGTCATGGTTGGCACCTGAGCGTTCCGGACACACGCGGAGAAGTAGTGTTAGCTTCAGGGAGCCATTGCCGTGCCGAGAGTGGCCCTCCGCCCCGTCGCGCTTCTCCCTCGCTCTGACGAAAGGGACCCGTTCCCCAGGCCCTCGCCCACGGTACACCGTATACGGCCTCCTCCCTCAGAGAGGGCCGTGGCCGCTAAAGCACGGTTTCTCTACACTGTTGCTGCTTCCCGTTAGTGCCCTAGCAGTTCGACTTGCCTGCCAAAGTGGGGCCGCGGGGCTGGCTTCCTGAAACGCGTCGGGAACCGTGTTCTGCCTTCTGCCGCAGCCCGAGTCTCACCCAGAACACCGGTTTGGGCTCACTGGCGGGGCCCTCACGCACGCACACAGCAGAAGACTTCCACCCTCTGCAACAGCTAGCTTAGCTGAGGCTCGCGTTCTCTACAGTGCGGTTCCTTCGGAGTAGGTGGTGGGCTTTCGGTCTGCACGCACACACGGGGCAAACGGTACCAGTCCCAGAGACGAGAGCTGAGTCTAGAAGTGTCTATGGCACCGGCCTTTTTCTCCCTCGCGATTACGTGGGGAGGCCATCGCCCGGGGTTTCCAGCCGCAGCACACGGGATACGGCTTCCTGCCGGCCAGTGAGTGGCCGGAGCTTAAGCTCGGTTTCCCCCACAGGGCTGTCCCTTCGAGGGAGGCGCCTGGAGCTTGGGCCTCCACACACCCATGCAGGAGGAGTGCTGGCTTCGTGAAACTCGAGCTTATTCGAGGGGCGCCTCCGCACGAAGCCTTTTCTCTCGCCCAGTGATCGAGGGCATCGTTTCCCAGGCTCTCACGCACACCTGCTGGGAAGTGCTTCCACCGCCCGGAAGAGGGATGCTATCCACCACACTGTCCCTCTACACTGCCGTTTCTTCGGGGTGGTACGCTAGCGATTAGACTGCCGGGCCAAGTGGGGCCGCAGTGCTGGCTCTCCTGAAGACAAGCGTCGAGTCGTCTTCTGCCTTCTGCCCCATCCTGAGTCTCACTCAGCATATGGTTTCAGGAGCCCTTGCAAGTGCTCTCATGCACGCTCACGGCCATACGCCTCCAGTCTCAGGGAAGGCTACTGAAGTGGCAGAACGTGTTCTCCACAGTGTTGCCTTTTCAAGGGAGGTGGCTTCCTTTCGGCCTGCGCGCACACACGAGGCCTCGCGACTAGCCTCATGGGACAAGAGGGGAGCGAGAGCTGCCTTCTGCACGATCCTGTTTCTCCCTCTGTTTCACAGAGGGGATCCGTTCCCCGGGCTCTCATGCACGAACACTCTTACCACTGTGCCTCCAGCTCCAAGAACAGCCATGTTGACCAGAGTTTGGTAACTCTCCAGCTGGGATTCTTTGTGATAGTGTACCTCGGGTACCTCGGCACCCAGGCCCCAGGGTACAGCAGTGCCAAACTCCTAAGACAAGAGGTGAGTCGAGAGCAGCCTTCCTTACAACAGGCCTCTGCCTCGGTCAGGGTCACGGCTAGGTCCCGTTGCTCATGCTTCCACAAAAACACACAACAGAGGACGTTTGCACTCAGGAAGGGCCTTCTTGGCGGAGGCACGGGGCTCTCTGCCGCTTTGTTCCTTTGCGCCAGGTGGTCGGCCCTTGGGACTAAATGCACACGGGGGCGGACGACCTCGCTTCGCGAAAGGGGGGGTTGAGTTGAGAGGTGCCTTGGGCCCAGTGCTTCTTTCTCCCTTGGAATTCTGCTGGGACCCGCTCCCCAGGTTGGCACACAAGCACAGTTGGAAATGTGGCCACCCTGTGGAGGGGCGACGTGCGTGGAAGCTGGGCCTCCTTACAGGCTTGTTTCTTCCAAGTCAGGGTTGGGCCCTGAGTGTTCCAGACACACACGGAGCAGTAGTGTTAGCTTCAGGGAGCAAGAGCCAAGCCGAGAGGGGCCCTCCGCCCCGGCCTGCTTCTCCCTCGCTCTGACGAAAGGGACCCGTTCCCCAGGCTCTCGCCCACGGTACACCGTACACGACCTCCTCCCTCAGAGAGGGCGGCGGTCGCTAAAGCACGGTTTCTCTACACTGTTGCTGCTTCCAGTTAGTGCCCTAGCAGTTCGACTTGCCTGCCAAAGTGGGGCCGCGGGGCTGGCTTCCTGAAACGGGTGGGGAGCCGTGTTCTGCCTTCTGCTGTGGCCTGAGTCTCACCCAGAACACCGCTTTGGACTCACTGGCGGGGCCCTCATGCACGCACACAGCAGAAGGCTTCCACCCTTGGCAACGGCTAGCTTAGCTGAGGCCCGCGTTCTCTACAGTGCGGTTCCTTCGGGGTAGGTGGTGGGCTTTCGGCCTGCACGCACACATGGGGCAAACGGTACCAACCCCAGAGACGAGAGCTGAGTCGAGAGGTGTCTTCGGCACCGGCCTTTTTCTCCCTCGGGTTTACGTAGGGAGGCCGTTGCCCGGGGCTCCCAGCCGCAGCACACGGGGTACGGCTTCCTGCCGGTTACTGATCGGCCGGAGCTAAAGCATGGTTTCCCCCTCTCGGCTGTCCCTTCGAGGGAGGCCCATGGAGCTTGGGCCTCCATGCACCCATGCAGGAGGAGTGCTGGCTTTGTGAAAGTCGAGCTGATTCGAGGGGCGCCTCCGCACAAAGCTGTTTCTCTCGCCCAGTGATCGAGGGCATCGTTTCCCAAGCTCTCACGCACACCCGCTGGGAAGTCCTTCCACCGCCCGAAGAGGGACGCTATCCAACACGGTCCTTCTACACTGCCGTTTCTTCGGGTTGGTATGCAGCGATTAGACTGCCGGGCCAAGTGGGGCCGCAGTGCTGGCTCTCCTGAAGACAAGCGGCGAGGCGTCTTCTGCCTTCTGCCCCATCCTGAGTCTCACTCAGCATATGGTTTCAGGAGCCCTTGCAGGTGCTCTCACGCACGCTCACGGCCAAACGCCTCCAGTCTCAGGGAAGGCCACTGAAGCGCAGAACGGGGTTCTCCACAGTGTTGCCTTTTCAAGGGAGGTGGCTTCCTTTCGGCCTGCAAGCACACACGAGGCCTCACGACCAGCCTCATGGGACAAGAGGGGAGTGAGAGCTGCCTTCTGCACGATCCTGTTTCTCCCTCAGTTTCACGGACGGGACCCGTTCCCCGGGCTCTCATGCACGAACCCTGTTAACCACTGTGCCTCCACCTTCAAGAGGAGCAATGTTAGCCAGAGTTTGGTAATTCTCCAGCTGGAATTCTTTGTGATAGTGTCCGGGTACCTCGGCAGCCCGGCCCACAGGGTACAGCAGTGCTAACCTCCTAAGGGAAGAGGTGAGTCGAGAGCCGCCTTCCTTACAACAGGCCTCTGTCTCGGTCAGGGTCACGTCTAGGTCCTGTTGCTCATGCTTCCACAAAAACACACAACAGATGACGTTTGCGCTCAGTTAGGAGTCTGCTTCTCTCTTTCCCGCTGCCTCTCCTCCTGCTTGTGTGCTCTCTCTCTCTAATGAATAAAAGAAATCTTAAAAAAAAGGATGAAGGCCTCTTTTTTACTCAGTTCTC
This sequence comes from Eumetopias jubatus, assembly GCF_037043125.1. Classification (NCBI taxonomy): domain Eukaryota; kingdom Metazoa; phylum Chordata; class Mammalia; order Carnivora; family Otariidae; genus Eumetopias; species Eumetopias jubatus. The sequence continues at coordinate 13,905 of NW_028275009.1, forward strand.
AGATGTATCCATGAAGTTTTCCCTTGGCCCAAGACCCCTGTAGTTTCTTAATCCTAAAATGGCCAGATTGTTAGGACATTGTTCTATCCACGTCGTTCCCAATACTACCCATTCTCATCTCCATGAAGCTTTCATTCTTAAGATTAGATGGATTATGCATGGCCCTCCATGTGTCCATTTCCATTTATTTGCTCTTTTTTCAAAATCGATTCAATCTAGGGGGCCATTTTCAGAAGAATTGTCTCAGAACCATATTTTCTGCTTTAATCTAGGGAGTGTGGCAGAGTTCTTGGGACTGTGGCATACCTAGGACAACAGGGTCCCTTGAGGTCAAGTTTCAGAACTCTGAACATCATGAAACCAAGGATATTTTGAAGGTGCCCACCAGTTTAGATTGGGCCGGAGGATTTGGAGGGGTCTGGTGCCATTTCTGGGGCAAGGAGAAATTAAGTTAGCCATATTCAACCCAAATTTATTCCATTGCCATTTGACATGTATAACTACATATACATCCCTGAGCTCTTTTTTTTCAACCTACATTCTTCCTGGAGGAATTCGAGAGCCAGTGTTCTCAGAACAATAGTTTCTTATTGAAACAGGGGAGGCTGAACGAGTCTCTGCAACTCTTAGCTAGATTGTTCCACAGGGCCCCTTGTAATTTGCTTCAGAGCAATGTTGACATCAGGAAGTCTAGGGCGTCTGAATGTGCTCAAATTATTGTGTGTAGGCATGGCTTGAGGTTTGGGAGGGAGCTTTCCTCATTTCTGGGGCAAGGGGTGATGAAGTTAGACATCACAGTCCCAGATAACATTCATTTCCTTTTTTTTTATTATGTTCAATTAGCCAACGTGTAGTTTTTCATTAGTTTTTGATGTAGTGTTCAAAAATTCATTAGGTGTGTATAATACCCAGGACTCATCACATCATGTGCCTTCTTTAATATCCGTCACCCAGTTAGCCAATCTCCCCAACACCCTTCCTTGTGTAACCCTCAGCGTGTGGAACTGACTGTAAGCTGACACGGTCCTTGCGGTCAGGGAGCTTAGCCAGGGGCCGGCTCCCGCAATCCCTGCATGTCACCCAGTATTTGATTTGGCCTACATAAGTGCTCTGGGACTTGAGGGGCAAACCCAATAGTTCCTCTGTAAAAATGCTTGATTAAGCTTTCATGTTATTTGGCAAAGTGGCCAGGAGGAACTTGTGGTTGTCTGTTCCATTTAAAGGTTTCTTACTAACGTGCCGTTTCTGGATAAACATCCTTGTTATTGAACTATAAAATAAAGCTTCTCAAGCATATCGGGGCTCCATTGAGTTATCAGCTCATGGAGACCTCCAGATCCCAGCTTTCTTGACTCTTGTTTTTCTTCATTCCCCACCGTTCTCTCTCTCGGGTTTTCCTGGCCTTTTCGCACTGGCTCGCGACAACTCTGTTTCCCAGAGTCCAGAGTCTCATGGTTTGTCTCCCTCTCCGATATCTTCCCATTCAGTTTTCCCTCCCTTTCCCTATGGTCTTCTGCACTTGTCCTTATGAGTGAAACCATATGATAACAGTCTCTGCTTGACTGAGGTCCCTTAGCAGAATACCATCCAGTTCCATCCATGTCGATGTAAATGGTAGATATTCAGGCTTTCTGATGGCTGAGTAATATTTGTTGCATATATGAACCACATCTTTATCCATTCATCTGTTGGACGACATCTTGGCTCCTTCCACTGTTTGGCTATTGTGGACATTGCTGCTATGAACATTGAGGTGTAGGGGTCCCTTCTTTTCAGTACATCTGTATCTTTGGGGGTAAATACCTAGTAGTGCAATTGCTGGGTTGTAGGGTAACTCTCTTTTTAAGTCCTGGAAGAACCTCCATACTGATTTCCAGAGTGGCTGTACCAGCTTGCATTCCCCGCAACAGTGTAAAGGTTTTCCCCCTTTCTCCACATCCTTGTCAATATTTGTTGTTCCCTGTCTTGTTAATTTTAACCATTCTGACTGGTGTCAGATCTCATTGTGGTTTTGATTTGTATTTCCTTCATGCCTAGTGATGTGGAGCATTGCTTCATAAGTCTTTTAGCCATTTGTATGTCTCCTTGGAGAAGTGTCTGTTCATGTCTTCTGCCCATTTCTTGGCTGGATTTTTTGTTTTTTGGGTGTTGAGTTTATTAGTTCCTTTTTGTTTTGTTTTGTTTTATTATGTTATGTTAGTCACCGTACAATACATCGTTAGTTTTTGATGTGGTGATCCACGATCCATTGTTTTCATATAACACCCAGTGCTCTGTGCAGTATGTGCCCTCCTTAATACCCATCATTGGGCTAACCAATCCCCCCTCCCCCCTCCCCTCTAAAACCCTGTTTGTTTCTCAGAGTCCATAGTTTCATGGTTCATCTCTCCCTCCAATTCCCCCCCATTTTTCCCTTCCTTCTCCTAATGTCCTCCATGCTATTCCTTATGATCCACAAACAAGTGAAACCATATGATAATTGACTTTCTCTGCTTGACTTATTTCACTTAGCATAATCTCCTCCAGTTCCATCCATGTTGATGTAAAAGTTGGGTAGTCATCCTTTCTGTTGGCTGAATAATATTCCATTGTATATATGAACCACATCTTCTTTATCCATTCATCTGTTGAAGGGCGTCTTGGCTGTTTCCACAGTTTGGCTATTGAGCACACTGCTGCTATGAACATTGGGGTGCATATGGCCCTTCTTTTCACTACATCTGTGTCTTTGGGGTAAATACCCAGTAGTGCAATTGCTGGGTCATAGGGTAGCTCTATTTTTAAATTTTTGAGGAACCTCCACACTGTTTTCTAAAGTGGCTATACCAACTTGCATTCCCACCAACAGTGTAAGAGGGTTCCCATTTCTCCACAACCTCTCCAACATTGGTTGTTTCTTGCACTGTCCATTTTTGCCATTCTAACTGGTGTAAGGTGGTATCTCAATATGGTTTTGATTTGAATTTCCCTGATGATTAATGATGATGAACAGTTTTTCATGTCTGTTAGCCATTTGTATGTATTCTTCAGAGAAGTGTCTTTTCATATCTTCTGCCCACTTTTTGACTTGATTATTTGTTTTGTGGGTGTTGAGTTTGAGAAGTTCTTTAGAGATCTTGGATACCAGCCCTTTATCTGTAGTGTCATTTGCAAATATCTTCTCCCATTCTGTGGGTTGCCTCTTTGTTGATTGTTTCCTTTGCTGCGCAGAAGCTATTTATCTTGATGAAGTCCCAAAAGTTCATTTTTGCTTTTGTTTCACTAGCTTTTGGAGATGTATCTTGAAAGAAGTTGCTATGGGCGATGTCCAAGAGGTTACTGCCTATGTTCTCCTCTAGGATTTTGATGGATTTCTGTCTCACGTTGAGGTCTTTCATCTACTTTGAGTTTATCTTTGTGAATGGTGTTAGAGAATGGTCGAGTTTCATTCTTCTGCATGTGGCTGTCCAATTTTCCCAGCACCATTTATTGAAGAGACTGTCTTTTTTCCATTGTATGTTTTTTCCTGCTTTGTCAAAGATTGTTTGACCATAGAACTGAACGTCCATATCTGGGTTCTCTATTTTGTTCCCTTGGTCTATGTGTCTGTTTTTGTGCCAGTACCATGGTGTCCTGCTGATCACAGCTTTGTAATATAGCTTGAAATCGGGCAACGTGATGCCCCCAGCTTTCTTTTTCTTTTTCAGCATTTCCTTGGCGATTCGGGGTCTTTTCTGATTCCATACAAATTTTAGGATTGTTTGTTCCAGCACTTTGAAAAATGTCATTGGAATTTTGATTGGGATGGCGTTGAAGGTATAGATTGCTCTGGGTAGCATAGACATTTTAACAATGTTTATTCTTCCGATCCATGAGCATGGAATATTTTTCCATCTTTTGGTGTCCTCTTCAATTTCTTTCATGAGTGTTGTGTATTTCCTAGAGTATAGATCCTTTACCTCTTTGGTTAGGTTTATTCCGAGGTATCTTACGGTTTTTGGTGCCATTGTAAATGGAATCGTTTCTCGAATTTCTCTTTCTACAGTTGCATGGTTAGTGTATAAGAAAGCAACTGATTTCTGTGCATTGATTTTGTGTGCTGCCACATTACTGAATTGCTGTATGAGTTCTAGTAATTTGGGGGTGGAGTCTTTTCGGTTTCCCACATAGAGTATCATGTCATTGTGAAAAGAGAGAGTTTGACTTCTTCTTTGCCAATTTGAATACCTTTGATTTCTTTTTGTTGTCTGATTGTTGTTGCTAGGACTTCTAGTACTATGTTGAACAATAGTGGTGAGAGTGGACATCCTTAACATGTTCCTGATCTTAAGGGAAAGGCTTTCAGCCTTTCCCCATTGAGGATGATATTCGCTGTGGGTTTTTCATGGATGGATTTTATGAACTTGAGGAATGTTCCTCTATCTCTATACTCTGAAGAGTTTTGATCAGGAAAGGATGTTGTATTTTGTCAAATGCTTTTTCTGCATCAATTGAGAGGACCATATGGTTCTTCTCCCTCCTCTTCTTAATGTGTTCTATCACATTGATTGATTTGCGAATGTTGAACCACCCTTGCATCCTGGGGATAAATCCCACTTGGTCGTGGTGGATGATCCTTTTAATGTATTGTTGGATCCTATTAGCTAGGATTTTGTTGAGAATTTTCGTCCATATTCATCAGGGATATTGGTCTGAAATTCTCCTTTATGTTAGGGTCTTTGCCTGGTTTTGAGGATTAAGGTAACGCTGGCCTCATAGAATGAGTTTGGAAGTTTTCCTTCTGTTTGTATTTTTTGAAACAGCTTCAATAGAATAGGTATATTTCTTCTTTGAATGTTTGGTAGAATTCCCCAGGGAATCCATCAGGTCCTCGACTTGTTTTTTGGGAGGTTTTTGATCACTGCTTCAACCTCGTTACTGGTTATTGGCCTATTCAGGTTGTCAATTTCTTCCTGTTTCAGTCTTGGCAGCTTATAGTTTTCCAGGAAGACATCCATTTCATCCAGATTGCTCCATTTATTGGCATACAGTTGATAATAATTCCTAATAATTGTTTCTATTTCTTTGGTGTTAGTCGTGATCTCTCCCCTTTCATTCATAATTCTATTAATTTGGGTCCTTTCTCTTTTTTTTTGGATAAGTCTGGCCTGTGGTTTATCGATCTTATTAATTCTTTCAAAAAACCAACTTCTAGTTTCATTGATCTGATCTACTGTGTTTCTGGTTTCTAATTCATTGATTTCTGCTCTAATTTTAATTATTTCTCTTCTAATGCATGGCTGAGGCATCGTTTGTTGCTTTTTCTCTCGTTCTTTAAGGTGTAGAGTTAGTTGGTGAATTCGGAATTTTTCTAGTTTTTGGAGTGAGGCTTGGATGGACTGATGTGTTTTCAATCTCATTGATTTCCATGAATTGTTTAAGTTCTTCTTTGATTTCCTGGTTGACCCAAACATTCTTGAGCAGAGTGGTCTTTAGCTTCCAAGTGTTTGAATTTCTGCCAAATTTTTTCTTGTGATTGAGTTCCAGTTTTAAAGCATTGTGGTCTGAGAATATGCAGGGAATAGTCTCAGTCTTTTAGTATCAGTTGAGGCCTGATTTGTGACCCAGTATGTGGTCTATTCTGGAGAAAGTTCCATGTGCGCTCGAGAAGAATGAGTATGCTGTTGTTTTAGGGTGGAATGTTCTGTAAATATCTATGAGGTCCATCTAGTCCAGTGTATCATTCAAAGCTCTTCTTTCCTTGTTGATTATCTGCTTAGATGATCTGTCTATTGCTGAGAGGGGAGTATTGAGGTCTTCTACAATTAACGTACTGTTTTCAATATGACTCTTTACTTTGGTGAACAGTTGGCTTATGTAGATGGCTGCTCCCATGTTGGGGGCGTAGATATTTAAAATTGTTAGATCTTCTGGTTGGATAAACCCTTCAAGAATGATATCTTGTCCTTCTGTGTCTCTAACTACAGACTTTAGCTTAAAATCTAGTTTGTCTGATATAAGAATTGCTACCCCAGCTTTCTTTTGAGGTCCGCTGGCACAGAAGATGGATCTCCATCCCTTCACTTTCAGTCTGGATGTATCTTTAGGTTCAAAATGAGTCTCTTGTAGGCAGCATATAGATGGGTCCTGTCTTTTTATCCAATCTACAGCCCTGTGCCTTTTTATGGGAGCTTTTAGGCCATTCACGTTGAGAGTGATTATTGAAAGATATGAATTAATTGTCATCATGTTGCCTGTGAAGACATTGTTTTTATAGATTGTCCCTGTAAATGTCTGTTGTATATCACTCTTGGGGTCTTTCTCCTTTTGTAGAGCCCCCCCCTTAATATTTCTTGCAGGACCGGCTTAGTGGTCACATATTCTTTCAGTTTCTGCCGGTCATGGAAGCTCTGCATCTCTCCATCCATTCTAAATGACAGCCTTGCCAGATAAAGTCTTCTTGGTTGCATGTTCTTCTCATTTAGTACCCTGAATATGTCTTGCCAGGCCTTTCTGGCTTGCCAGGTCTCTGTGGATAGGTCTGATGTTATTCTGATGTTCCTCCTTCTATACGTAAGGAATCTCTTCCCCCTAACTGCCCTTAAGATGGTTTCCTTGGTTCTAAGATTTGCAAGTTTTACTATTACATACCTGTTTTCCTTGATCTTGGGAGGGCTCCTCTCTGCCGCTAGGACGCGAATGTTTGTTTGATTCCCCAGATTAGGAATGTTCTCAGCTACTATTGGCTCAAATACATCTTCTAATCCTCTCTCTCTCCACTCCCTCTGGGATTCCAATTATTCTGACCTTGGAATGCTACATGGTGTCACTTATTTCTCTGAATCTATTTTCATGCATTCTGAGTTGTTTTTCCCTGGCCTCCTCTTTTCCTTTTTTATCTATTATATTGTCTTCCAGGTCGCTTATTCATTCTCCTGCCTCAGTTACCCTAGTTGTTAGATTTTCTAGATTGGATTGGATCTCATTGATAGCATTTTTCTTTCTTTCTTTCTTTTTAATTTTTTTATTGTTATGTTAATCACCATATATTACAAATTTGTTTTGGTGTACTGTTCCATGATTCATTGTTTGTTCATAACACCCAGTGCTCCATGCAGAACGTGCCCTCCTCAATACCCATCACCAGGCTAACCCATCCCCCCACCCTCCTCCCCTCCAGAAACCTCAGTTTGTTTTTCAGAGTCCATCATCTCTCCTGGTACGTCTCCCCCTCTGACTTACTCCCCTTCATTCTTCCTCTCCTGCTATCTTCTTCTTTTTCTTTTTTCTTGCGTTATTTGTTTCAGAAGTACAGATCTGTGATTCAACAGTCTTACACAATTCACGGTGCTCACCGTAGCATATATCTTCCCCAATGTCCATCACCCAGCCACCCCATCCCTCCCACCCCCGACCACTCCAGCAACCCTCAGTTTGTTCCTGAGATTAAGAATTCCTCATATCAGTGAGGTCATATGATACATATCTTTCTCTGATTGACTTATTTCACTCAGCATAACACCCTCCAGTTCCATTTACGTCGTTGCAAATGGCAAGATCTCCTTCCTTTTGATGGCTGCATAATATTCCATTGTGTATATATACCACCTCTTCTTTATCCATTCATCTGTCGATGGACATCTCGGCTCTTTCCACAGTTTGGCTATTGTGGACATTGCTGCTATAAACATTGGGGTGCACGTACCCCTTCGGGTCCCTACATTTGTATCTTTGGGGTAAATACTCAGAAGTGCAATTGCTGGATCGAATGGTAGCTCTAATTTCAACTGTTTGAGGAACCTCCATACTGTTTTCCAGAGGGGTTGCACCAGCTTGCATTCCCACCAACAGTGTGGGAGGGTTCCCCTTTCTCCACATCGCCGCCAACATCTGTCGTTCCCTGACTTGTTAATTTTAGCCATTCTGACGGGTGTGAGGTGGTGTCTCATGGAGGTTTTGATTTGGATTTCCCTGATGCCGAGCGATGTTGAGCACTTTTTCATGTGCCTGTTGGCCATTTGGATGTCTTCTTTGGAGAAATGTCTGTTCATGTCTTCTGCCCATTCCTTGATTGGATTATTTGTTCTTTGGGTGTTGAGTTTGATAAGTTCTTTATAGATTTTGGATACTAGCCCTTTATCTGATCTGTCATTTGCAAATATTTTCTCCCAATCTGTCGGTTGTCTTTTGGTTTTGTGGACTGTTTCCTTTGCTGTGCAAAAGCTTTTTATCTTGATGAAATCCCAATAGTTCATTTTTGCCCTGGCTTCCTGTGCCTTTGGTGATGTTTCTAGGAAGAAGTTGCTGCGGCTGAGGTCGAAGAGGTTGCTACCTGTGTTCTCCTTTAGGATTTGGATGGACTCCTGTCTCACCTTTAGGTCTTTCAACCATTTGGAGTTTATTTTTGTGTGTGGTGTAAGGAAATGGTCCAGTTTCATTCTTCTGCATGTGGCTGTCCAATTTTCCCAACACCATTTGTTGAAGAGACTGTCTTTTTTCCACTGGACATTCTTTCCTGCTTTGTCAAAATTAAGTTGACCATAGAGTTGAGGATCCGTTTCTGGGCTCTCGATTCTGTTCCATTGATCTATGTGTCTGTTTTTGTGCCAGTACCATACTGTCTTGAAGATGACAGCTTTGTAATAGAGCTGGAAGTCCGGAATCGTGATGCCGCCAGCTTTGCTTTTCTTCTTCAAGATTCCTCTGGCTATTCGGGGTCTCTTCTGGTTCCATACAAATTTTAGGATTATTTGTTCCATTTCTTTGAAAAAAGTGGATGGTATTTTGATGGGGATTGCATTGAATGTGTAGATTGGTCTAGGTAGCATTGACATCTTCACAATGTTGGTTCTTCCAATCCATGAGCATGGAATGTTTTTCCATTTCTTTGTGTCTTCTTCAATTTCTTTCCTGAGTATTTTATAGTTTTCTGAGTACAGATCCTTTGCCTCTTTGGTTACATTTATTCCTAGGTATCTTATGGTTTCGGGTGCAATTGTGAATGGGATCGACTCCTTGATTTGTCTCTCTTCTGTTTTGTTGTTGGTGTATAGGAATGCCACTGATTTCTGTGCATTGATTTTATAGCCTGCTACTTGACTGAATTCCTGTATGAGTTCTAGCAGTTTTGGGGTGGAGTCTTTTGGGTTTTCCTCATACAGTATCATATCATCTACAAAGAGTGAGAGTTTGACATCCTCTTTGCCAATTTGGATGCCTTTGATTTCTTTTTGTTGTCTGATTGCTGTGGCTAGGACTTCTAACACTATGTTGAATACAAGTGGTGAGAGTGGACATCCCTGCCGTGTTCCTGACCTTAGGGGAAAAGCTCTCAGGTTTTCCCCATTGAGAATAATATTCGCTATAGGTTTTTCATAGATGGCTTTTATGATATTGAGGTATGTACCCTCTATCCCTATACTCTGAAGAGTTTTGATCAAGAAAGGATGCTCTACTTTGTCAAATGCTTTTTCTGCATCTATTGAGAGAATCATATGATTCTTGTTCTTTCTTTTGTTAATGTATTGTATCACGTTGATTGGTTTGCGGATGTTGAACCAACCTTGCAGCCTAGGGATAAATCCCACTTGGTCATGGTGAATAATCCTTTTAATGTACTGTTGGATCCTATTGACTAGTATTTTGGTGAGAGTTTTTGCATCCATGTTCATCAAGGATACTGGTCTGTCATTCTCCTTTTTGATGGGGTCTTTGTCTGGTTTTGGGATCAAGGTAATGGTGGCCTCATAAAACGACTTTAGAAGTTTTCCTTCCATTTCTATTTTTTGGAAGAGTTTCAGGAGAATAGGTATTAATTCTTTAAATGTCTGATAGAATACCCCTGGGAAGCCATCTGGCCCTGGGCTTTTGTTTTTTGGGAGATTTTTGATGACTCCTTCAATTTCCTTAGTGGTTATAGGTCTGTTCAGGTTTTCTATTTCTTCCCGGTTTAATTTTGGTAGTTGATACATCTCTAGGAATGCACCCATTTCTTCCAGGTTATCTAATTTGCTGACATAGATTCTCTCATAATATGTTCTTATTTATATTTGTTGTGTATTGTTGTGATCTCTCCCCTTTCATTCATGATTTTGTTGACTTGAGTCATTTCTCTTTTCTTTTTGATCAGTCTGGCCAGGGGTTTATCAATCTTGTTAATTCTTTCAAAGAACCAGCTCCTAGTTTCGTTCATCTGTTCTACCATTCCTTTGGTTTCTATTCCATGATTTCTGCTCTCATCTTACTTATTTCTCTTCTCCTGCTGGGTTTAGGCTTTATTTGCTGTTCTTTCTCCAGCTCCTTTAGGTGTAGGGTTAGGTTGTGTATTTGAGACCTTTCTTGTTTCTTGAGAAAGGCTTGTATCGCTATATACTTTCCTCTTAGGACTCCCTTTGCTGCATCCCAAAGATTTTGAACAGTTGTGTCTTCATTTTCATTGGTTTCCATGAATTTTTTTAATTCTTCTTTAATTTCCTGGTTGACCCATTCATTCTTTAGTAGGATGCTCTTTGGCCTCCATGTATTTGAGTTCTTTCCGACTTTCCTCTTGTGATTGAGATCTAGTTTCAAAGCATTGTGGTCTGAAAATAGGCAGGGAATAATCCCAATCTTTAGGTTTGAGACCTGATTTGTGACCTAGGATCCGATCAATTCTGGAGAATGTTCCATGAGCACTAGAGAAGAATGTGTATTCCGTTGCTTTGGGATGAAATGTTCTGAATATGTCTGTGAAGTCCATTTGGTCCAGTGTGTCATTTAAAGTCTTTATTTCCTTGTTGATCTTTTGCTTAGATGATCTGTCCATTTCAGTGAAGGGGGTTGTTAAAGTCCCCCACTATTATTGTATTGTTGTCAATGTGTTTCTTCACTTTTGTGATTAATTGCCTTATATAATTGGCTGCTCCCATGTTTGGGGCATAGATATTTACAAATGTTAGATCTTCTTGTTGGATAGACCCTTTAACTAGGATATAGTGTCCTTCCTCATGTCTTATTACAGTCTTTGTTTTAAAATCTTATTTGTCTGATATAAGGATTGCCACCCCAGCTTTCTTTTGGTGTCCATTAGCATGGTAAATGGTTTTCCATCCCCTCACTTTCAATCTGGGGGTGTCTTGGGTCTGAAATGAGTCTCTTGCAGACAGCATATTGGTGGGTCTTGTTTTTTAATCCAATCTGATAGCCTGTGTCTTTTGATTGGGGCATTGAGCCCAATGTAAATTCAGGGTAACTATTGAAAGGTATGAATCTAGTGCCATTGCATTGTCTGTAAGGTGGCTGTTACTGTATATTGTCTCTGTTCCTTTCTGGTCTATGTTACTTTTAGGCTCTCTCTTTGCTTAGAGGACCCCTTTCAATATTTCTTGGAGGGCTGGTTGCGTGTTTGCCAATTCCTTTAGTTTTTGTTTGTCCTGGAAGCTTTTTATCTCTCCTTCTATTTTCAATGACAGCTTAGTTGGATATAGTATTCTTGGCTGCATATTTTTCTCATTTAGTGTTCTGAAGATATCATGCCAGTCCTTTCTGGCCTGCCAAGTCTCTGTGGATAGGTCTGTTGCCAATGTAATATTTCTACCATTATAGGTTACATATCTCTTCTCCCGAGTTGCTTTCAGGATTTTCTCTTTGTCTCTGAGACTCGTAAGTTTTACTATTAGATGTCGGGGTGTTGACCTATTATTATTGATTTTGGAGGGGTTCTCTGTGTCTCCTGGATTTTGATGCCTGTTTCCTTCCTCACATTAGGGAAGTTCTCTGCTATTATTTGCTCCAACATACCTTCTGCCCCTCTCTCTCATTCTTCTTCTTCTGGGATCCCAATTATTCGAATGTTGTTTCATCTTATCATATCGCCTATCTCTCGAATTCTGCCCTCGTGATCCTGTAGTTCTTTCTCTCTTTTTCTCAGCCTCTTTATTTTCCATCATTTGGTCTTCTATATCACTGATTCTCTCTTCTGCCTCATTTATCCTAGCATTTAGTGCCCCCATTTTTGATTGCACCTCATTAATAGCCTTTTTGATTTTGACTTGGTTAGATTTTAGTTCTTTTATTTCTCCAGAAAGGGTTTCTCTCATAACTTCCATGCTTTTTTTAAGCCCAGCCAGTATCTTTAAAGTCATGATTTTGAACTCCAGGTCCAACATCGTACTAATGTCCATATTGAGTAGGTCTCTGGCTGACGGTACTATCTCTTGTTCTTTTTGCTGAGGTGACTTTTTCGTCTTGTCATTTTGTCCAGAGGAGAATAGATGAATGAGAGAACAGAATGCTACCAGGTTAACAATGTCCCCAGCAAATATACTCTATACAAATCAGAAAAGCCCTGAAACCAGGGGAAAAGAAAGGGAAAGAAAGGAAAAAGAAAGAGAAAAGAAAGAAAGAAAGAAAAAAGATAAAAACAAAAACAGAACAATACAAAAAAACCCGAATATGATCAAATATGATCAGGCTAGTGCATAGATCAGTGCCACACACTAGATTTTGGGCGTATTTTGGTCTGTTAGAAAATATATGTACAAAATAAGGGTTGATACAATGAAGGGATGGAAGATGACTGTAAAGATGAAAATTATAAAAGATTTAATAAAACGAATTGATACGATAAGAAGTTGTTTGAAAAAAGAAAGAAGAAGATTTAAAAAATAAAAAAAGGGAGAGAATGTGATCAGGCAGGAGACTAGAACAGAGCCATACACTAGTGATTTAGGGTATATGTTGATCTGTTAGAAGAAACTCTATCTCAAAATTTTAAAGAGAGAACAACTGATATATATATATATATGCCAAAAATAAGGGTAACTACTATGAAGGGAGAAAATATGACTCTAAAAATGAAAAATAAAAAATGTTTTTTTAAAAAAAGGGATTGATAAGATGTTTGTTGAAAAAGGGAAAAAGAAAAATTTTAAAAAAAGTTAAAAAATTTAACTTTGAAAAACTAACGAATCATGGTAAAAAAAGGCCATGAATTCTATGTGCAGTATTCCCCTAGCGCTGGAGTTCTCCCGTTCTCCATGATCGGTAAACTTGGTCTTGGCTTGCTGGCTGTTCGCGCTGTTCTTCTGGGGGAGGGGCCTGTTGCCGTGGTTCCCAAATGTCTTTGCCGGAGGCGGCATTGCCCCGCCATTGTCGTCCGGGCTAAGCAAGCTGCTCGGGTTTGCTCTCAGGAGCTTCTGTTCCCTGCAAGCTCTGGTACAGCTTTGGAGGACCAGGGTGAAAATGGTGGTCTCCCAAACTCCACTCGGAGGAGCTGAGAACTCGAGGCCCCGCTCCTCAGTGCGCCCCAGGAGAAAAGCAGTCACTCCCGTCTCCCTGGTCTCCGGCCACACTCCGTGCTCTCCCGGCCTGTGACCGAACATTTCTATCTCTAGCACTCGACCCCGTGTGGAGTCTCCAAACCCAGCAGATCCCTGCGGTGCGCTCCCGCGCCGCTCCTCCTGGGGGAGGGCAGGGGAGTCTCCCCGGATCTGCTGCTTGTTGGGTCCCTGCTGGAGGAGCAGTGGCCCGACTGGACCGCAGATCACAGTTTATGGCAACCCCAAGCTGAGAGACCACACCTCGGCTCCGTCTCTGCAGCTGGCTTCCCCGCTCCAATTCCTGGGAGCTCTGCTGCACTCAGGCACCCCCGGTCTTTCTGTGACCCCGAGGGTCCTGAGACCACACTGTCCCGCGAGGGTTCCATCCCCTGCTTAGCCACTGGAGCGACGTCCCTCAGCGGAGCCGACCTCTAAAAGGTCCGATTTTGTGCTCCGCGGCTCTATCACTTGCCAGAAGCGGCTGACGGAGGCCCCTCCCCCTCCATCTATCCTCCCGAATATCGCCTGGGATTCACTTCTCTGCACGGCCTACCTTCCAGTAAGTGGTCGCTTCTCTGTTCAGAGAGTTGTTGCTACTCTGTTCTTCGGTCTCCTGTTGAGTTCGTAAATGTTCAGAATCGTTTGATCCCTATTCGGCTGAATTCCTGAGACCAGAGAAATCCAGGTCTCCTACTCCTCCGCCATCTTGCTCCACCCTCCACGTTGAGAGTGATTATTGAAAGATATGAATTGTCATCATGTTGCCTGTGAAGATGTTGTTTTTATAGGTTCTCCCTGTAAATGTCTGTTGTATATCACTCTTGGGATCTTTCTCCTTTTATGGAACCCCTCTTAATATTTCTTGCAGGGCCAGCTTAGTGGTCACAGAGTCTTTCAGTTTCTGCCAGTCTTGGAAGCTCTGCATCTCTCCATCCATTCTAAATGACAGACTTTCTGGATAAAGTCTTCTTGGCCACATGTTCTTCTCATTTAGTACCCTGAATATGTCTTACCAGGTCTTTCTGGCTTGCCAGGTCTCTGTGGATAGGTCTGACATTATTCTGATGTTCCTCCCTCTGTACGTAAGGAATCTCTTCCCCCTAACTGCCCTTAAGATGGTTTCCTTGGTTCTAAGATTTGCAAGTTTTGCTATTACATGCCGGGGTGTTGACCTGTTTTCCTTGATCTTGGGAGGGGTCCTTTCTGCCTCTAGGATGCGAATGTTTGTTTCATTCCCCAGATTAAGGAAGTTCTCAGCTACAATTGGCTCAAATATATCTTCTAGTCCTCTCTCTCTCTCCACTCCCTCCAGGATTCCAATTATTCTGACATTGGAACGCTTCATGGTGTCACTTATTTCTCTGATTCTATTTTCATGGATTCTGAGTTGTTTTTCCCTGGCCTCCTCTTTTCCAGTTTTATCTATTATATTGTCTTCCAGGTCGCTTAATCATTCTTCTGCCTCACTTACCCTAGCTGTTAGATTATCTAGATGGACTGGATCTCATTGATAGCATTTTTAAGTTCTGCCAATTCAGCTTTCATTTCTGCCCTTAGAGACTCTATGTTGCCATTTATTGATTTCTCCATTCCAGCCGTTGTCTTCACAATTGCTAGCCTGAATTCCATCTCCAACATCTTGGTTATATCTACATCTATTTGTAAATCTGCAGCATAAGTCATAATCTCTGAGCCTTTTCTATTTTGGGGGTTCCTCCTCCTAGTCATTCTGTTGATGGGTGGTTGAGGGAACGTATAGAGTCCAAATTATTGACCAGCACCCAAGCAAGATGCACCTGTTTTCTAGTACCCATCATATAGTTTTCCTAGAAACCTATAAGCTGCCAACACTGAAACTGGAAGAAATTGACAACCTGAACAGGCCAATAACCAGTAATGAGATTGAAGCAGTGATCAAAAACCTCCCGAAAAACAAGAGTTCAGGGCCTGATGGATTCTCTGGGGAATTCTCCCAAACATTCAAAGAAGAAATAATACCAGGGGTCGGAGCAGGATGGTGGAGTAGCAGGAGACCTGGATTTCATCTGGTCTCAGGAATTCAGCTAGATCCAACCATTCTGAACACCTATGAACTCAACAGGAGATCAAAGAAAAGAATAGCAGCAACTCTCTGAACAGAAAAGCGACCACTTTCTGCAAAGTAGGACGTGCAGAGAAGTGGATCCGAGGTGATATTCGGGAGGATAGACGGCGGGGGAGGGGGCCTCCATCGGCCACTTCTGGCAAGTGATAGAGCCCCAGAGCACAAAATTGGAACTTCTAGAAGTCGGGTGCGCTGAGGGACGTAACTCCAGTGGCTATGCGGGGGGTGGAACCCTCGTGGGACAGTGTAGTCTCAGAACCCTTGGGGTCACAGAAAGACTGGGGGTGCCTGAGTGTGGCAGAGCTCCCAAGGCAGGCTCTCAGCTCGGGGTTGCCATAAACTGTGATTCGTGGCACAGTCAGGCCACTGCTCCTCCAGCAGGGACCCAACAAGCGGAAGATTCGGGAGACTCCCCTTCCTCCCCTGGGAGGAGGGGCGCGGGAGTGCACCGCAGGGATCTGCTTGGTTTGGAGACTCCACACGGGGTCATGACCCAGAGATAGAAACGCTTGATCACAGGCCAGGTGAGCACGGAATGCGGCCGGGGACCGGGGAGACAGGAGTGACTGACTGCTTTTCTCTCAGGGCTCACTGAGGAGCGAGGTCCCAAGTTCTCAGCTCCTCTGGGTGGAGATTGGGAGGCCACAATTTTCACTCTCATTCTCCAAAGCTGTACGGAAAGCTTGCAGGGAACAAAAGCTCCCGAGAGCAAAGCTGAGCAGATTACCTAGCCTGGACACCTCAAGGGCGGGACAATTCCGCCTCCAGCGAAGACATTTGGGAACCACGGCAACAGGCCCCTCCCCCAGAAGATCAGCAAGGACATCCCGCCAATACCAAGATTACTGATCAATGAGAATGGCAGAACTCCAGAGCTACGGGAATACTGCACATATAATCCATGGCTTTTCTTTAGTTTTTCAAAGTTAATTTTTTTCAATGTCTTTTTTTTAATTTTTCTATTTTCCTTTTTCAAATGACATCTTATCAATCCCTTTTTTAAAAAAACATTTTTATTTTTCATTTTTAGTCATATTGTATCCCTTCATAGTAGTTACCCTTATTTTTGGCATATATATACATAAATTGTCTCCTTTAAAACTTTGAGATACAGTTTCTTCTAACAGATCAAAATATACCCTAAATCACTAGTGTATGGCTTTGTTCTAGTCTCCTGCCTGATCACATTCTCTCCCTCTTTAATTTAAATCTTCTTTTTTCCTTTTTCAAACAACTTCTTATCAATTCCTTTTATAGAATTTTTTATAATTTTCATCTTTACAGTCATATTCCATCCCTTCATCATATCAAGCCTTACTTTTGTAAATATATAAATTTTTCCTTCTTTAAAATTTTGGGAGGCACTTTCTTCTAAGAGACCCAAATACATCCAAAATGTAGTGTGTGGCACTGATCTATGCACCAGCCTGATCATATTTGATCATATTCTGTTTTTTTTTTGTTTCGTTCTGTTTTTGTTTGTTTTTATCTTTTTCTTTTTCTTTTTTCTTTCTTTCCCTTTTTTTCCCCCTGGCTTCAGGTCTTTTCTGATTGTTTAGCGTATATATTCTGGGGATGCTGTTACCCTGTTAGCATTTTGTTCTCTCATTCATCTATTCTCCTCTGGATAAAATGACAAGATGGAAAAATCACCTCAACAAAAAGAACAAGAGGTAGTACCGACTGCCAGGGACCTACTCATTATGGACATTAGTACGATGTCGGACCTAGAGTTCAGAATCATGATTTTAAAGATACTAGCTGGGCTTGAAAAAAGCATGGAAGTTATTAGAGAATCGCTTTCTGGAGAAATAAAGAACTAAAATCTAACCAAGTCGAAATGAAAAAGGCTATTAATGAAGTGTAATCAAAAAGGGGAAGATACCTGCTAGGATAAATGAAGCAGAAGAGAGAATCAGCGATATAGAAGACCAAACGATGGAAAATAAAGAAGCTGAGAAAAGGAGAGATAAAGAACTACTGGATCACGAGGGCAGAATTTGAGAGATAAGCGATGCCATAAGATGAAACAACATTAGAATAATTGGGATCCCAGAAGAAGAAGAAAGAGAGAGGGGAGCAGAAGGTATATTGGAGCAAATAATAGCAGAGAACTTCCCTAATGTGAGGAAGGAAACAGGCATCAAAATCCAGGAGGCACAGAAAACCCCTCTCAAAATCAATAAAAATAGGTCAACACCCCGACATCTAAGAGTAAAACTTACGAGTCTCAGAGACAAAGAGAAAATCCTTAAAGCAGCTCAGAAGAATAGATCTGTAACCAACAATGGTAGAAACATTAGATTGGCAACAGACCTATCCACAGAGACTTGGCAGGCCAGAAAGGACTGGCATGATATCTTCAGAGCACTAAGCGAGAAAAATATGCAGCCAAGAATACTATATCCAGCTAAGTTGTCATTGAAAATAGAAGGAGAGATAAAAAGCTTCCAGGACAATCAAAAACTAAAGGAATTTGCATACACGAAACCAGCCCTACAAAAAATATTGAAAGGGGTCCTCTAAGCAAAGAGAGAGACTAAAAGTGACACAGACCAGAAAGGAACACAGACAATATACAGTAACAGTCACCTTACAGGCAATACAATGGCACTAAATTCATACCTTTCAATAGTTACCCTGAATGTAAATGGGCTAAATGCCCCATTCACAGGCTATCAGATTGGATTAAACAACAAGACCCATCAATATGTCTTTGTCTTTAAGACAAAGAGACTCATTTTAGACCCAAAGACACGCCCAGATTGAAAGTGAGGGGGTGGAAAACCATTTACCATGCTAATGGACACCAAAAGAAAGCTGGGGTGGCAATCCTTATATCAGACAAATTAGACTTTAAAACAAAGACTGTAATAAGACACGAGGAAGGACACTATATCCTACTTAAAGGGTCTATCCAACAAGAAGATCTAACAATTGTAAATATCTATGCCCCTAACATGGGAGCAGCCAATTATGTGAGGCAATAAATCGCCAAAGCAAAGAAACACATTGACAACAATACAATAATAGTGGGGGACTTTAACACACTCCTCACTGAAATGGACAGATCATCTAAGCAAAAGATCAACAAGGAAATAAAGACTTTAAATGACACACTGGACCAAATGGACTTCACAGATATATTCAGAACATTCCAGCCAAAGGAACGGAATACACATTCTTCTCTAGTGCCCATGGAACATTCTCCAGAATAGATCACATCCTAGGTCACAAATCAGGTCTCAAATGGTACCAAAAGATTGGGATCATTCCCTGCATCTTTTCAGACCACAGTGCTTTGAAACTAGAACTCAGTCACAAGAGGAAAGTCGGAAAGAACTCAAATACATAGAGGCTAAAGAGCATCCTACTAAAGAATGAATGGGACAACCAGGAAATTAAAGAAGAATTAAAAAAATTCATGGAAACCAATGAAAATGAAAACACAACTGTTCAAAATCTTTGGGAGGCAGCAAAGACAGTCCTGAGAGGAAAGTATATAGCAATACAAGCCTTTCTCAAGAAACAAGAAAGGTCTCAAGTACACAAGCTAACCCTACACCTAATGTAGCTAGAGAAAAAACAGCAAATAAAGCCTAAACCCAGCAGGAGAAGAGAAATAATAGAGATCAGAGCAGAAATCAATGAAATAGAAACCAAAAGAATGGTAGAACAGATCAACAAAACTATGAGCTGGTTCTTTGAAAGAATTAACAAGAGTGATAAACCCCTGGGCAGACTTATGAAAAAGAAAAGAGAAATGACTCAAATAAATATAATCATGAAAAAAGAGGAGAGATTACAACCAACACCAAGGAATTACAAACAATTATAAGAATTTATGAGCAACTATATGCCAGCAAATTGGGTAACCTGGAAGAAATGGGTGCATTCCTAGAGATGTATCAACTACCAAAATTAAACCAGGAAGAAATAGAAAACCTAAACAGACTTATAACCACTAAGGAAATTGAAGCAGTCATCAAAAATCTCCCAACAAACAAAAGCCCAGGGCCAGATGGCTTCCACGTGGAATTCTACCAAACATTTAAAGAAGAATTAATACCTAATCTTCTGAAACTGTTCAAAAAAATAGAAATGGAAGGAAAACTTCTAAAGTCGTTTTATGAGGCCACCATTACCTTGATCTGAAAACCAGACAAAGACCCCATCAAAAAGGAGAATTACAGACCAATATCCTTGATGAATATGGATGCAAAAATTCTCACCAAAACTCTAGGCAATAGGATCCAACAGTACATAAAAAAGATTATGCACCACGACCAAGTGCGATTTATCCCTGGGCTGCAAGGTTGGTTCAACATCCGCAAATCAATCAACGTGATACAATACATTAACAAAAGAAAGAACAAGAATCGTATGATCCTCTCAATAGATGCAGAAAAAGCATTTGACAAAGTAGAGCATCCTTTCTTGATCAAAACACTTCAGAGTATAGGGATAGAGGATACATACCTCAATATCATAAAAGCCATCTACGAAAAACCTATAGCGAATATCATTCTCAATAGGGAAAAACTGAGAGCTTTCCCCCTAAGGTCAGGAACGCGGCACGGATGTCCACTATCAGCACTGCCATTCAACATAGTATTAGAGGTCCTAGCCACAGCAATCAGACAACAAAAAGAAGTCAAAGCCATCCAAATCGGCAAAGAAGAAGTCAAACTCTCACTCTTTGTAGATGATATGATACTGTATGTGGAAAACCCAAAACACTCCACTCCAAAACTGCTAGAACTCATACAGGAATTCAGTAAAGTGGCAGGATATAAAATCAATGTACAGAAATCAGTGGCATTCCTATACACCAACTGCAAGACAGAAGAAAGAGAAATTAAGGAGTTGATCCCATTTACAATTGCACACAAAACCATAAGATACCTAGGAATAAATCTAACCAAAGAGGCAAAGGATCTGTACTCATAAAAGTATAAAATACTTATTAAAGAAATTGAGGATGACACAAAGAAATGGAAAAATGTTCCATGTTCGACACTGGAGGGGCGGAGCAAGATGGCGGAGGAGTAGGAGACCTAGATTTCGTCTGGTCTCAGGAATTCAGCTGAATAGGGATCAAACCATTCTGAACACCTACGAACTCAACAGGAGATCAAAGAGGAGAGTAGCAACAACTATCTGAACAGAGAAGCGACCACTTTCTGGAAGGTAGGACGTGCGGAGAAGTGAATCCGAGGCGATATTCGGGAGGATAGACGGCGGGGGAGGGGCCTCCGCCGGCCGCTTCTGGCAAGTGCTAGAGCCGCGGAGCACAAAATCGGACCTTTTAGAAGTCGGCTCCGCTGAGGGACGTCGCTCCAGTGGCTAAGCGGGGGTGGAACCCTCGCGGGACAGTGGGGTCTCAGGACCCTTGGGGTCACAGAAAGACCGGGGGTGTCTGAGGGCGGCAGAGCTCCCAGGTGTCGGAGCGGGGAAGCCAGCTGCAGAGACAGAGCTGAGGCGTGGGCTCTCAGCTTGCGGTTGCCATAAACTGTGATCCGCGGCCCAGTCGGGCCACTGCTCCTGCAGCAGGGACCCAACAAGCGGCAGATCCGGGGAGACACCCCTTCCTTCCCGGGGAGGAGCGGCGCAGGAACGCACTGCAGGGATCTGCTGGGTTTGGGGACTCCACATGGGGTCGGGTGCGACAGATACAAACGCTCGGTCACAGGCCGGGTGAGCACGGAGTGCTGCCGGAGACCAGGGACAAGGGAGTGACTGCTTTTCTCTGGGGGCGCACTGAGGAGCGGGGCCCTGAGTTCTCAGCTCCTCCGGGCGGAGATTGGGAGGCCACCATTTTTGCCCTGGTTCTCCAAGGCTGTACGGAGAGCTTGCAGGGAACAAAAGCTCCTGAGATCAAACCCGAGCAGCTTCCTTAGCCCGGAACGACAAGGGCGGGGCAATTCTGCCTCCTGGCAAAGACATTTGGGAACCACGGCAACAGGCCCCTCCCCCAGAAGACCAGCACGAACAGCCAGCAAGCCAAGACCAAGTTTACCAATCAAGGAGAACGGGAGAACTCCAGCGCTAGGGGAATACTGCACATAGACTTCATGGTTTTTTTTTACCATGATTCATTAGTTCATCAAAGTTAATTTTTGTTAACTGTTTTTTTTTTCTTTTTCTTTTTCCCTTTTTCAACCAACATCTTATCAATCTCTTTTAAAAAAAAAAACATTTTTTATTTTTCATTTTTAGAGTCATATTTTATCCCTTCATAGGAGTTAGCCTTCTTTTTGGCATATATATATAAGTTGTTCTCTCTTCAAAATTTTGAGATACACTTTCTTCTAACAGATCAAAATATACCCTAAACCACTAGTGTATGGCTCTGTTCTAGTCTCCTGCCTGATCACATTCTCTCCCTATTTTCTTTCTTTTTTTTTTAATCTTCTTTCTTTTTTCAAACAACTTCTTATCTTATCAAGTCCTTTTATAAATTCTATTATAATTTTCATCTTTACAGTCATCTTTTATCCCTTCATTGTATCAACCCTTATTTTGTACATATATGTCTTTCTTCCTTTAAAATTTTAGGAGGCACTTTTTTCTAACAGACCAAAATACGCCCAAAATCTAGTGTGTGGCACTGACCTATGCACTAGCCTGATCATATTTGATCACATTCTGCTTTTTTTGTATTCTTTTTTTGTTTTTACCTTTTTTCTTTTTTTTTTCTCTTTCTTTTTTCTTTCTTTCCCTTTCTTTTCCCCTGGTTTCAGGTCTTTTCGGATTTGTATAGAGTATATTTGCTGGGGACGTTGTAAACCTGTTAGCATTTTGTTCTCTCATTCATCTATTCTCCTCTGGACAAAATGACAAGACGGAAAAAATCACTTCAGCAAAAAGAACAAGAGGTAGTACCGTCAGCCAGGGACCTACTCAATACGGATATTAGTACAATGTCAGACCTAGAGTTCAGAATCATGACTTTAAAGATACTAGCTGGGCTTGAAAAAAGCGTGGAAGTTATGAGAGAAACCCTTTCTGGAGAAATAAAAGAACTAAAATCTAACCAAGTCGAAATCAAAAAGGCTATTGATGAGGTGCAATCAAAAATGGGGGCACTAACTGCTAGGATAAATGAGGCAGAAGACAGAATCAGTGATATAGAAGACCAAATGATGGAAAGTGAAGAGGCTGAGAAAAAGAGGGAGAAACAACTACAGGACCACGAGGGCAGAATTCGAGAGATAAGTGATTCGATAAGACGAAACAACATTAGAATAATTGGGATCCCAGAAGAAGAAGAATGAGAGAGAGGGGCAGAAGGTATACTGGAGCAAATAATAGCAGAGAACTTCCCTAATGTGAGGAAGGAAACAGGCATCAAAATCCAGGAGGCACAGAGAACCCCTCTCAAAATCAATAAAAATAGGTCAACACCCCGACATCTAATAGTAAAACTTACGAGTCTCAGAGACAAAGAGAAAATCCTGAAAGCAGCTCGGGAGAAGAGATATGTAACCTACAATGGTAAAAATATTAGATTGGCAACAGACCTATCCACAGAGACCTGGCAGGCCAGAAAGGACTGGCAAGATATCTTCAGAGCACTAAACGAGAAAAATATGCAGCCAAGAATACTATATCCAGCTAGGCTGTCATTGAAAATAGAAGGAGAGATAAAAAGCTTCCAGAACAAACAAAAACTAAAGGAATTTGCAAACATGAAACCAGCCCTCCAAGAAATATTGAAAGGGGTCCTCTAAGCAAAGAGAGAGCCTAAAAGCAGAAAAGATCAGAAAGGAACACAGAAAATATACAGTAACAGTCACCTTACAGGTAATACAATGGCACTAAATTCATACCTTTCAATAGTTACCCTGAATGTAAATGGGCTCAATGCCCCAAGCAAAAGACACAGGCTATCAGATTGGATTAAAAAACAAGACCCATCCATATGCTGTCTGCAAGAGACTCATTTTAGACCCAAAGACACGCCCAGATTGAAAGTGAGGGGGTGGAAAACCATTTACCATGCTAATGGACACCAAAAGAAAGCTGGGGTGGCAATCCTTATATCAGACCAACTAGATTTCAAAACAAAGACTGTAATAAGAGATGAGGAAGGACACTATATCCTACTGAAAGGGTCTATCCAACAAGAAGATCTAACAATTGTAAATATCTATGCCCCAAACATGGGAGCAGCCAATTATATAAGGCAAATAATAACAAAAGCAAAGAAACACATTGACAACAATACAATAATAGTGGGGGACTTTAACACCCCCCTGACTGAAATGGACAGATCATCTGAGCAAAAGATCAACAAGGATATAAAGACTTTAAATGACACACTGGACCAAATGGACTTCACAGACATATTCAGAACATTCCATCCCAAAGCAACGGAATACACATTCTTCTCTAGTGCCCATGGAACATTCTCCAGAATTGATCACATCCTAGGTCACAAATCAGGTCTCAACCGGTACCAAAAGATTGGGATCATTCCCTGCATCTTTTCAGACCACAATGCTTTGAAACTAGATCTCAATCACAAGAGGAAAGTCGGAAAGAACTCAAATCCATGGAGGCTAAAGAGCATCCTACTAAAGAATGAATGGGTCAACCAGGAAATTAAAGAAGAATTTAAAAAATTCATGGAAACCAATGAAAATGAAAACACAACTGTCCAAAATCTTTGGGATACAGCAAAGGCAGTCCTGAGAGGAAAGTATATAGCAATACAAGCCTTTCTGAAGAAACAAGAAAGGTCTCAAATACACAATCTAACCCTACACCTAAAGGAGCTGGAGAAAGAACAGCAAATAAAGCCTAAACCCAGCAGGAGAAGAGAAATCATAAAGATCAGAGCAGAGATCAATGAAATAGAAACCAAAAGAACAGTAGAACAGATCAACGAAACTAGGAGCTGGTTCTTTGAAAGAATTAACAAGATTGATAAACCCCTGGCCAGACTGATCAAAAAGAAAAGAGAAATGACCCAAATCAACAAAATCATGAATGAAAGAGGAGAGATCACAAGCAACACCAAAGAAATACAAACAATTATAAGAACATATTATGAGCAACTCTATGCCAGCAAATTAGATAACCTGGAAGAAATGGGTGCATTCCTAGAGATGTAGCAACTACCAAAACTGAACCGGGAAGCAATAGAACACCTGAACAGACCTATAACCACTAATGAAATTGAAGCAGTCATCAAAAATCTCCCAACAAACAAAAGCCCAGGGCCAGATGGCTTCCCAGGGGAATTCTATCAGACATTTAAAGAAGAATTAATACCTATTCTCCTGAAACTGTTCCAAAAAATAGAAATGGAAGGAAAACTTCCAAATTCATTTTATGAGGCCACCATTACCTCGATCCCAAAACCAGACAAAGATCCCATCAAAAAGGAGAATGACAGACCAATATCCTTGATGAACATGGATGCAAAAATTCTCACCAAAATACTAGCCAATAGGATCCAACAGTACATTAAAAGGATTATTCACCACGACCAAGTGGGATTTATTCCTGGGCTGCAAGGCTGGTTCAACATCCGCAAATCAATCAACGTGATACCATACATTAACAAAAGAAAGAACAAGAATCATATGATCCTCTCAATAGATGCAGAAAAAGCATTTGGCAAAGTACAGCATCCTTTCTTGATCAAAACTCTTCAGAGTATAGGGATAGAGGGTACATACCTCAATATCATAAAAGCCATCTACGAAAAACCTACAGCGAATATCATTCTCAATGGGCAAAAGCTGAGAGCCTTTCCCCTAAGGTCAGGAACGCGGCAGGGATGTCCACTCTCACCACTGCTATTCAACATAGTATTAGAAGTCCTAGCCACAGCAATCAGACAACAAAAAGAAATCAAAGGCATCCAAATCGGCAAAGAGGAAGTCAAACTCTCACTCTTTGCAGATGATATGATACTTTATGTGGAAAACCCAAAAGACTCCACCCCAAAACTGCTAGAACTCATACAGGAATTCAGTCAAGTAGCAGGCTATAAAATCAATGCACAGAAATCAGTGGCATTCCTATACACCAACAACAAGACAGAAGAGAGACAAATCAAGGAGTCGATCCCATTCACAATTGCACCCAAAACCATAAGATACCTAGGAATAAATGTAACCAAAGAGGCAAAGGATCTGTACTCAGACAACTATAAAATACTCAGGAAAGAAATTGAAGAAGACACAAAGAAATGGAAAAACATTCCATGCTCATGGATTGGAAGAACCAACATTGTGAAGATGTCAATGCTACCTAGAGCAATCTACACATTCAATGCAATCCCCATCAACATACCATCCACTTTTTTCAAAGAAAGGGAACAAATAATCCTAAAATTTGTATGGAACCAGAAGAGACCCAGAATAGCCAGAGGAATCTTGAAAAAGAAAAGCAAAGCTGGCGGCATCACAATTCCGGACTTCCAGCTCTATTACAAAGCTGTCATCATCATGACAGTATGGTAGTGGCACAAAAACAGACCCATAGATCAATGGAACAGAATCGAGAGCCCAGAAATGGACCCTCAACTCTATGGTCAACTTATCTTTGACAAAGCAGGAAAGAATGTCCAGTGGAAAAATGACAGTCTCTTCAACAAATGGTGTTGGGAAAATTGGACAGCCACATGCAGAAGAATGAAACTGGACCATTTCCTTACACCACACACAAAAATAGACTCCAAATGGTTGAAAAACCTAAACGTGAGACAGGAGTCCATCCAAATCCTAAAGGAGAACACAGGTAGCAACCTCTTCGACCTCAGCCGCAGCAACTTCTTCCTAGAAACATCACCAAAGGCACGGGAAGCCAGGGCAAAAATGAACTGTTGGGATTTCATCAAGATAAAAAGCTTTTGCACAGCAAAGGAAACAGTCCACAAAACCAGAAGACAACCGACAGAATGGGAGAAAATATTTGCAAATGACAGATCAGATAAAGGGCTAGTATCCAAAATCTATAAAGAACTTATCAAACTCAACACCCAAAGAACAAATAATCCAATCAAGAAATGGGCAGAAGACATGAACAGACATTTCTCCAAAGAAGACATCCAAATGGCCAACAGGCACATGAAAAAGTGCTCAACATCGCTCGGCATCAGGGAAATCCAAATCAAAACCTCAATGAGATACCACCTCACACCCGTCAGAATGGCTAAAATTAACAAGTCAGGGAATGACAGATGTTGGCGGGGATGTGGAGAAAGGGGAACCCTCCTACACTGTTGGTGGGAATGCAAGCTGGTGCAACCCCTCTGGAAAACAGTATGGAGGTTCCTCAAACAGTTGAAATTAGAGCTACCATTCGATCCAGCAATTGCACTTCTGGGTATTTACCCCAAAGATACAAATGTAGGGACCCGAAGGGGTACGTGCACCCCAATGTTTATAGCAGCAATGTCCACAATAGCCAAACTGTGGAAAGAGCCGAGATGTCCATCGACAGATGAATGGGTAAAGAAGAGGTGGTATATATACACAATGGAATATTATGCAGCCATCAAAAGGAATGAGATCTTGCCATTTGCAACGACGTGGATGGAACTGGAGGGTGTTATGCTGAGTGAAATAAGTCAATCAGAGAAAGACATGTATCATATGACCTCACTGATATGAGGAATTCTTAATCTCAGGAACAAACTGAGGGTTGCTGGAGTGGTCGGGGGTGGGAGGGATGGGGTGCTGGGTGATGGACATTGGGGAAGATATGTGCTACGTTGAGCACTGTGAATTTTGTAAGACTGTTGAATCACAGATCTGTACTTCTGAAACAAATAACGCAACATATTTTAAGAAAAAAGAAAAAGAAGAAGATAGCAGGAGAGGAAGAATGAAGGGGAGTAAGTCAGAGGGGGAGACGAACCAGGAGAGATGATGGACTCTGAAAAACAAACTGAGGTTTCTGGAGGGGAGGAGGGTGGGGGGATGGGTTAGCCTGGTGATGGGTATTGAGGAGGGCACGTTCTGCATGGAGCACTGGGTGTTATGAACAAACAATGAATCATGGAACAGTACACGAAAACAAATTATGTAATATATGGTGATTAACATAACAATAAAAAAAGAAAATGTTCCATGCTCATGGACTGGAGGAAGAAAATTGTGAAGATGTAATGCTACCTAGGGCAATCTACACATTCAATGCAATCCCCATCAAAATACCATCAATTTTTTTCAAAGAAATGGAATAAATAATCCTAAAATTTGTATGGAACCAGAAAAGACTCCGAATAGCCAGAGGAATGTTGAAAAAGAAAAGCAAAACTGGCGGCATCACAATTCCGGACTTCAAGCTCTATTACAAAGCTGTCATCATCAAGACAGTATGGTACTGGCACAAAAACAAACACAAAGATCAATGGAACAGAATAGAGAGCCCAGAAATGGACCCTCCACTCTATGGTCAACTAATCTTTGACAAAGCAGGAAAGAATGTCCAATGGAAAAAAGACAGTCCTTCCACAAATGGTGTTGGGAAAATTGGACAGCCACATGCAGAAGAATGAAACTGGACCATTTCCTTACACCACAACAAAAATAGACTCCAAATTGTTGAAAGACCTAAACGTGAGACAGGAGTCCATCAAAATCCTAAAGGAGAACACAGGCAGCCAGCTCTTCGACCTCAGACGCAGCAACTTCTTCCTAGAAACATCACCAAAGGCAAGGGAAGCAAGGGTAAAAATGAACTATTGGGATTTCATCAAGAGAAAAAGCTTTTGCGCAGGAACAGAAACAGTGAACAAATCCAAAAGAGAACCGACAGAATGGGATAAGGTATTTGCAAATGATATATCAGATAAAGGGTTAGTATCCAAAATCTATAAAGAACTTATCAAACTCAACACCCAAAGAACAAATAATCCAATCAAGATATGGGCAGAAGACATGAACAGACATTTTTCCAAAGAAGACATCCAAATGGCCAACAGACACATGAAAAAGTGCTCAACATCGCTCGGCATCAGGGAAATCCAAATCAAAACCTCAATGAGATACCACCTCACAACAGTCAGAATGGCTAAAATTAACAAGTCAGGAAATGACAGATGTTGGTGGGGATGCGGAGAAAGGGGAATCCTACACTGTTGGTGGGAATGCAAGCTGGTGCAGCCACTCTGGAAAACATTATGGAGGTTCCTCAAAAAGTTGAAAATAGAGCTACCATATGATCCAACAATTGCACTACTGAGTATTTACCCCAAAGATACAAATGTAGGGATCCGAAGGGGTATGTGTACCCCGATGTTCATAGCAGCAATGTCCACAATAGCCAAACTGTGGAAAACGCCAAGATGTCCATCGACAGATGAATGGATAAAGAAGATGTGGTGTGTATATATATATATATATATATATATATATATATATATATATATACACACACACAATGGAATATTATGCAATAGGATACACACACACACACACACACACACACAATGCAATATTATGCAGCCATCAAAAGGAATGAGATCTTGCCATTTGCAACAAAGTGGACGGAAATGGAGGGTGTTATGCTGAGCATAATAAGTCAATCAGAGAAAGACATGTATCATATGACCTCACTGATATGAGGATTTTTTTAAAAAGATTTTATTTATTTAATTGATAGAGAGAGTGTGAGAGGGTACACAAGCAGGGGTAGTGGGAGAGGGAGAAGCAAGCTTCCAGCTGAGCAGGGAGCCCGATGTGGGACTCGATCCCAGGACCCCAGGATCATGACCTGAGCCGAAGGCAGTTGCTTAACCAAATGATCCACCCAGGCGCCCGATATGAGGAATTTTTAATCTCAGGAAACAAACTGAGGGTTGCTGGAGTGGGGGGTGGGTGGGAGGGATGATGTGGCTGGGTGATTGACATTGGGGAGGGTATGTGGTAAGGTGCGTGGTGTGAATTGTGCAAGACTGTTGAATCACAGATCTGTACTTCTGAAACAAATAATGCAATATATGTTAAGAAAAAAAAAGGAGATAGCAGGAGGGGAAGAATGAAGGGGGGAAAATCGGAGGGGGAGATGAACCAGAAGAGACGATGGACTCTGAAAAACAACCTGAGGGTTCTAGAGGGGAGGGGGTTGGGGGGATGGGTTAGTCTGGTGATGGGTATTAAAGAGTGCACGTTCTGCATGGAGCACTGCGTGTTATGCACAAACAATGAATCATGGAACAGTACATCAAAAACGAATGATGTAATATACAGTGATTAACATAACAATAAAAATTTAAGAAGAAAAAAAGAAGAAATAATACCTATTCTCCTGAAACTGTTTCAAAAAATAGAAACAGATGGAAAACTTCCAAACTCATTCTATGAGCCCACCATTACCTTAATCCCCAAACCAGGCAAAGACCCCATCAAAAAGTAGAATTTCAGACCGATATCCCTGATGAATATGGATTCCAAAGTCCTCAACAAAATCCTGGCTAATAGGATCCAACAATACATTAAAAGGATCATCCACCACAACGAAGTGGGATTTATCCCTGGAACGCAAGGGTGGTTCAACATATGCAAATCAATCAATGTGATAGATCACATTAATAAGAGGAGGGAGAAGAACCATATGGTCCTCTCAATTAATGCAGAAAAAGCATCTGACAAAATACAACATCCTTTCCTGATTAAAACTCTTCAGAGTATAGGGATAGTGGGAACATTCCACAAGTTCATAAAATCCATCTATGAAAAACCCACAGCGAATATCATCCTCAATGGGGAAAAGCTGAAAGCCTTTCCCTTAAGATCAGGAACACGTCAAGAATGCCCACTCTCACCACTATTGTTCAACATAGTACTAGAAGTCCTAGCAACAGCAATGAGACAACAAAAAGAAATAAAACGTATTCAAATTGGCAAAGAAGTCAAACTCTCTTTTCGTAGATGACATGACACTTTATGTGGAAAACCCGAAAGACTCCACCCCCAAATTACTAGAACTCATACAGCAATTCAGTAATGTGGCAGGATACAAAATCAACACACAGAAATCAGTTGCTTTCTTATACACTAACAACGCAACCGTAGAAAGAGAAATTAGGGAAATGATTCCATTTACAATAGCACCAAAAACCATAAGATTCCTCGGAATAAACCTAACCAAAGAGGAAGGATCTGTACTCTAAAAACTACAGAATACTCATGAAAGAAATTGGAGAAGACACAAAAAGATGGAAAAATATTCCATGCTCATGGATCGGAAAAATAAACATTGTTAAAATGTCTATGCTACCCAGAGCAATCTGTACCTTCAATGGCATCCCGATCAAAATTCCAACGACATTTTTCAAAGTGCTGGAACAAACAATCCTAAAATTTGTATGGAATCAGAAAAGACCCCGAATCGCCAAGGAAATGTTGAAAAAGAAAAAGAAAGCTGGGGGCATCACGTTGCCCGATTTCAAGCTATATTACAAAGCTGTGATCACCAAGACAGCTTGGTACTGGCACAAAAACAGGCATATAGACCAATGGAAGAGAAGAGAGAACCCAGATATGGACCCTCAAGTCTATGGTCAAATAATCTTTGACAAAGCAGGAAAAAACATGCAATGGAAAAAAGACAGTCTCTTCAATAAGTGGTGCTGGGAAAACTGGACAGCCACATGCAGAAGAATGAAACTCGACCATTCTCTAACACCATTCACAAAGATAAACTCAAAGTGGATGAAAGACTTCAATGTGAGACAGGAATCCATCAAAATCCTAGAGGAGAACATAGGCAGGCAGTAAGCTCTTTGACATCACCCACAGCAACTTCTTTCAAGATAGATCCCCAAAAGCTAGTGAAACAAAAGCAAAAATGAACTTTTGGGACTTCATCAAGATAAAAAGCTTCTGCACAGCAAAGGAAACAGTCAACAAAACAAAGAGGCAACCCACAGAATGGGAGAAGATATTTGCAAATGACACTACAGATAAAGGGCTGGTATCCAAGATCTATAAACAACTTCTCAAACTCAACACCCAAAGAACAAATAGTCAAAAAATAGGCAGAAGATATGGAAAGACACTTCTCTGAAAAAGACATACAAATGGCTAACAAGCACATGAAAAAGTGTTCATCATCATTAGCCATCAGGGAAATTCAAATCAAAACCACACTGAGATACCACCTTACTCCAGTTAGAATGGCAAAAGTGGACAGGGAAAGAAACAACAAATGTTGGAGAGGTTGTGGAGAAAGGGGAGCCCTCTTACACTGTTGGTGGGAATGCAAGTTGGTACAGCCACTTTGGAAAACAGTGTGGAGGTTCCTCAAAAATTTAAAAATAGAGCTACCCTATGACCAAGCAATTACACTCCTGGGTACTTACCCCAAAGACACAGATGTAGTGAAAAGAAGGGCCATATGCATCGAATGTTCATAGCAACAATGTCCGCAATAGCCAAACCGTGGAAAGAGCCAAGATGCCCTTCAACAGTTGAATGGACAGAGAAGATGTGGTCCATATATACAATGGAATATTACTCAGCCATCAGAAAGGATGAATACCCAACTTTTACATCAACATGGATGGGACTGGAAGAGATTATGCTAAGTGAAATAAGTCAAGCAGAGAAAGTCAATTATCATATGGTTTCACTTATTTGTGGAACATAAGGAATAGCATGGAGGACATTAGGCGAAGGAAGGGAAAAATGAAGGGGGGGTGAAATCAGAGAGAGGGATGAACCATGAGAGACTATGGACACTGAGAAACAAACTGGGTTTTAGAGGAGAGGGGGAGGGGAGACTGGTTAGCCGGGTGATGGATATTAAGGAGGGCACGTACTGCATGGAGCACTGGGTGTTATACGATAACAATGGATTGTGGTTCACCACATCAAAAACTACTGATGTATCATATGCTGACTAAATAACATAATAAAATTAAAAAAAAAATTAAACCTGTGTTAAGATGGGTTTGCCAATACTACTTTACGTGAATTAAGAATATTTTAAACCTTAAAAACTCTAATATTGTAGATATTAATACATGCAACCCACGTAATGAAAAACTCTTTGATATCTTCAATAATTCAAGTGTGGAAGGGTCTTGAGAGCACAAACTGGGAGAATTGGGATCCCGGGAATGCCTCCGGCTGTCCTGCCGCTGCTGCGCCACAAGGGGGCAGCATGCTCCCTACTACTCACCCACAGGGGTCTCCCCACATCCCTGTAGAGCACACCTCCCACCTCCTTTCTTTCCTTCTCTGCACTCTCCTGAGCTGCACAGCCTCTTCATGACAGGAAGTAACCTTCTAAGCGTGGTGCCATCAAGACCAAGGCAGTCACATATTACTCTGTAAATGTTCATCAGATGTCTCCTATGCAAAGCTTATCACCCAAGGCTGAGTGCACAGGAGAAGGCCCCTCTCAGAGTTAAGTAAGTAGTGAGGGAGTGGGACCCAAAGGCAAGACACTAAACAGCAACACGGTGATGAGTGCGAAAGCCCTTTATTTTCTCTACAGGACCGAATGTTAAGAATAGATTCCTGACCTGACGGGCGGAGGAAAACCAACAAGGGAGATACTGAGATACTGGCCAGGAATGTCTGGAAGGATCTGGAATCTCAGGGACATAAGAAGGACAAACACCAGGTTCTGAGAGACATAGAAGAGGAGGGATTGGAAAACTAGAAGCCAGGGAACAGGAAGGGGAACACGGGATTTTTCTATTTGGAAGGTGAGGTTTCCCAGAAGTCAGGAGAGTTTGAGCAAAGACCATAGGTAAAATGGGAAGTAGAGGACATTCTACCTTGGGAGGAGTGCAGGTGGGGCTCTAAGGAGCAGACCTACTGGAGGGGCCTCACTACAGAGGCAGGGGCAGGGTCCAAGCTGCCCCCAGCGGTCTGTCTCAGAGAACACAGGACACTGGTGGGTGAAGGCCATGAGCAAGCTAGGTGGGGGTCAGCCTCGTGTGGACTAGCCCGAAGGGACAGTGGTCTGACTTACCCATGCCCATCCTAATACGCCGGAGACACAGAATGAGCAGTGTGGGGGCAGGGGTGTCAGCAGGCCTGTGGTCAGGAGTCCAGATCCGGAAATCTCCATGGAAGAGCATCTGGGAGTCCTGGGCTGAGATGGAGGGAAGGAGGACAGGGAAGACGGAGGGAGGGAGGTGTACAGGAAGAGGCAGCGGGTGGTGTGGCCAGGAAGGGGTTTGGCCCAGGAGCCATCTGCCCTGCAGGAGAGGGAGCCTGACCTCTCTTGCTGGGGGAGCTGCAGGTCAATGGGGTGGAGGGTGTGGGGGGAGGGAGCAGACAGGGCCCTGGAGCCCTGAGGCATGTGGTATTGGGACAACCCCAAGCCCCCTCCAGACTCCAGCAAAGCCTGGAGGCAGCCCTAGAAATGAGTAATGGCCAGCAAGTCTAGCCTCCTCACTTAGTGAAGAAAAGGGACATAGCCGATGAACATAGGGGAAGGGAAGGAAAAATGAAATCAGGTGAAAATGAGAGGGAGGCAAACCGTCAGAGAGGCTGACCTCTAGGACACAAACCGAGGGTTGCTGGAGGGGAGATGGGTGGGGAAAGGATAACTGGGCGATGGGCATTAAGGAGGGCACTTGGTGTCATGAGCACTGGCTGTTACATGCGACTGATCCATGGCTAATTCTTCCCGTGAAACTCAGGGAAAAAAAAAAAAGAAAAGGAAAGGAAAGGGAGTCCTGGCCAGTGGGATGAATGACTTCCCCCAACGCCCACACAGCAAGTCTGGCAGAGCGAGGGCGGGACCCAGTTCCTAGCTCCCCCTTCTGCCATGACCCTTCCCCCAGGGTCCCACAGGCGAAAAGAGGCAGGGCCTGGCGAGGTCCCACTGTGTGCCTGGGGTCCCCACCCCTCCTTTACACATCAGCTTGGAAGGGGTGAGCTTCCCTGGGGGCCAACAGCAGGACAGCTGCGCAGAGGGGCAGAGACAGCCCCAGTCTTGGTCCTGGGCGTGGGGGAAGGAGGACAGGCACAGGACGAGGGCCGCAGGAGCCACTGTCTGCTCACCTGTTTGCCCATTTGCTTGAACACAGCTAAGGAGACCGCACCCATGTCTCCCACGGACAACCTCCAGGGATCCTGTGCAGACCAGGAAATCTCCCCAGTTCATTGTAGAGGCAAGGACAGGCTGCCTCAAAATGTGCCATTTTGGTATACTGATTCTCTATTTATGTATTTCTGATTTTAGTTTTAAGCAATCTCTACACCCTACCTGGGTCTCAAACTCATGACCTCAAGATGCAGAGTCCCAGACTCCACTGACTGAGCCAGCCAGGTGCCCCTGGCATACTGAATATTTTCAGCAAAAGTGACTTAGGACACAGCTTATGCAAGGACACTTAGACCTTCCCCCTGAAAGCAGGAAATACACCTCCATGGAAAAGTACCCTCCCTGAAGCAGGAGGTAAAGAGACTGCCTTTTCCTCAGAGGTGGGGAAGTTAGAGCCGAAAACGCTTTAGAAACAACCCCTGTTACTTTTTACCAAGTATGGCTACAGCCCAAACTCTGTCTAGACGTCCTTATTAATCCAAGCTCCCAAAGCTCAGGGTTCTTTGTCCTGTCAATGCCTCACAGATTTACTGTCCCTTTGTCTAAAATGGGTGAAACTGCCTGCCTTGGTCCCTTCTTGGAGTCTCAGTCGCATTATTGGGCCCCCAATCACTGTCCTATTAATCTGACTCACGTAATTTTAATTCTTAGTCCTGCTAAGACCTTGAGGGTGGAGAAGAACTTCCCCTCCCTTCATCAAGCCCTAGTAGGAGGCTCTGAGTCTCCCCAAGGAGAAGACCTCACTTCCCACCACCTGCATCCCAACCTCTGGCCTTGGGGAGCATTGAGGAGGTTGGGTAGGGGGGAGCCCCAACTGCGGGAGCCCAGAATAGGCTGCCTGGGTCAGGACCTGCACTGTGCAGCCCGGCCCTCCCTGAAGTCCGGGTGGGCCTGGGATCACGGGGCCCGCTATGGCCTTCTGACCTGCAAGAACTCACTGGCATCACGGGACCCCCCAGTGTGGACTCCCTTGTGTTTCAAAGCCAGTCTAACCTCTCAGTCCTGCCGACTGCTGATCCTGTTCTCACAGCCCCCCAAGTCACTCTCGTCCTGATGTGATGCCCCAGGGTCACGGTCAAGGAACCTCAAAAGCCCTATGTTCAGGAGAACTCTCCCCACGCTTGTCCTGTTCCACATCACTGGGTACTCTGCCCCAAGCTGGCGCATGCGCAGCACTCTCCTCTCAGCTGACCCGAGGCACTGAGGGCCCTGCAGGCCTCTGGAGCCAGGACTGGTCCCTGGTCACCAGTGTAGTGGGGCCCACACAGCAAAAATCACCATGAGATCATGGGGTACTCGACATACACCAACTTCCAAGCACTAAGCTACACAAATGCTCATCTTTTCCCCTACAGTAGAACCACGAGTATCTGCACTGCTTTGCCAGGATGGAGCAGGCAACTGACAAATCAGCCCCGGCCCTATATGAGTGACCTGGGAATACTGAGTATGGAGAAGACTTGGACCCCATCAGGCAGAATGTCACCTTTTAAAAGCTGCTTCCAAAAAATTGGGGGGTTGACTCCCTCTACCCTGGAAGGTATGCAGGTGGTTGGGAAGCAGCCTGAGCAACATAGCCTGCCCAAGCCTGGCTGATGGGGTTCTTACTGTGCATGCACACGCTGTGCATCAACAGGGCAAGAAACGGGAGAGGCTGGTCACTGGAGCAGGCTTCTGGGGACACAAGGCCACCTGCCTCATTCTAAACTCTAATTACACAGTTTTTCACTGAAGGCAGAGATGGAGAAACCAATCTTGCCAGGACAGAGCCAGACAGGCTGGGTAGGGCACTGGAATTCCAGCAAGACTCACCAGGGAGCCTTTACTGCTGGTCAAGCCTGGAACCCCATCCAGAGTGGGTCCAAATGGGTACTGACTCTGGCCAGTTGAAAACTGCAGCCTCCTGGAGGTATCACATTCCCTGGTTTCAAACTCTAGTGTGAAACTCTAATAATGAAAACAGTAGGGCACTCAGACATATACATGAATGGAATGGAATAGAGAGCCCAGGAAAAACCATGCATATAAAGGTCAATAAACTGATGACAAAGAGGCAAGTCCATACAAGGGGGAAAAGACAGTGTCTTCAATAAAGAGTATTGGAAAGACTGGACATGCATAAGAATGAGACTGGACTACTGTCTTACAGCATACAGAAATATAAATTCAAAATGAATTACAGACTTGACTGTAAGAACCAAAACCATGAAACTCCTAGAAGAAAATATAGCCAGGATGCTCTTTGACATTGGTCTTAGCAATATATTTTTTGGACCAGTCCCCTCAGGCAAGGGCCACAGAAGCTAAAATAAACAAATGGCTTAATATCAAATGAACAGCTTTTGCACAACAAAGGAAACCTACAACATAACAAAAAGGCAACCCAGTGAATGGGAGAAAACATGTGCAAAACGTTCATCCAATGAGAGTTAATATTGAGAATATGTAAAGAACTTATACAACGTCATGCCAAAACCACTAATAACCTGGTTTAAACATGGGCAGAAGACTTGAATCGACTGTTTCTCAAACAAAACACAGATGGCAAACAGGCTTCCGAAAAGATGTTCAATATCACTGATCATCAGGGAAATGCGTATCAAAACCACAATGAGATATGGCTTCCTACCTGTCAGAGTGGCTATTACCAAAAAGACAAAAAATAACAAGTGTTGTTGAGGATGTGGAGAAAATGGAACCCTCGCGCACTGTTGCTGGGAATGTGCATTGGTGCAGCCCTACGGAAAACATTAGGGAAGGTCCTCAAAAAATTAAACATAGAAATACTGTATGACCCAGCAATTCCACTTCTGGGTATATACATGAAGAAAACAAACAAACAAACAAAAAAAAAAAACACCAATCCGGAAAGATATACACATCCTTGTGTTTCTGGCAGCATTATTTACAAGGGCCAAGATTTGGATGCAACCCTAAATGTCTGTCGATAAATGAATAAAGAAGATGAGGCATGTATACATAAGGAATATAACTCAGCTGGGAAAATGAATGCAATCTTAACATTTGCAACAACTTGAATGGACCTAAGAGTATTATGCTAAGTGAAATGAATCACAGAAAAACAAACCTAGAGTGATTTCACTTATATGTGGAATCTAAAACACAAAACAAATTGGAACCAGACTCATAGATACAGGAAACAAGCTTTTGGTTACCAGACGAGGAAGGGGTCGGGGCAGATTATATAGGTAAACGGGATTAAGCGGTACAAACTTCCAGTTATAAAATAAATAGGCCATGGGGATGAATATACACGTAGGGAATATAGACAATATAATTACAGTCACTTTGTAGGATGACAGACGGTAACTAGACTTACCCTAAGGATCATTTAGTAATGTATAAAACTATCGGATCACTCTGATGTACACCATCTCATTTTTATTGTATACCAATGACACTCCAATTAAAAAAAGTAATTAAATTGAAAAAAAATAAAAAATAAAACTGCTACCTCACAAAGATTCTGGGGCTGGGCTCCCCCTACCAAGCATACCGGGCAGTTACTTGGGGCTAAGGCCCCAGGTGCCCAAGACCTGCTGAAGGAGTGTGCCCTGCACATGCAGGGCTGCTCAGTGCAGCGTTCCCAGGGATTTGGAACAGGGCAAGGGTTTGCAGACTCTGGTTTCAGGAGCTGGCTCTCAGGGTACAAGGGGTTTGTACAGTCACATGCCTTATATGCACAATGCAGCCTAGGCTCACCTTAGGCACAGCTGGAGGATACTGAACTAGCTACGGCAAGGAAGGGCCACTGGCTGGCAATTCCTCCAGTAAGAGAGAGCTGGGCTGTCTGGCAAGGGAGACACCAGGTCCCCAATCAGGCAAACAGTCCAGACGTACTGTACATGGACCGGGCAGTTCAGGGATGCCCAGGATCTGGAACAAGGCGAGTGTCTGAGGAGGCCAGGTCATTGGATCCGTCTCTAGAGGGATAAGGGGTATGTCTAACTTCAAGACATAACCTGCAGAAACGAGCATACTTTTCCCAAAGACACAGCTGGAAGAGACTGGAATATATTCCCAGGGCAGAGTTAGTTGGCTGGAAGATGATTCTTCCAAGAAGAGTCCTCTGGGTTCCCTGGTTCTGGAAGAGCCCTGGACCTGATTAGGCTACAAGTCCAAATAAGGATTTGCAGCTGCTGCCTCAATGTGATTCTCGGGGAGTGAGCTGGGGACTGTGCACCCCAAATCCGGGCCCGAGGCCCTCCCACCTACTCTGTGCTGCCCTGCAAGCAGGTGCGCTCCAGGGGAAGCTGGTGGCCTCTCGGGCTGAAGTCACACATTTCCCATTCTTGGGGTCTTCATCCATTCTTAACAACTGAGCCACTCAGGCGCCCCTATCTTCATCCATTCTTTTTTTTTTAATTTTTTTATTGTTATGTTAATCACCATATATTACATCATTAGTTTTTGGTGCAGTGTTCCATGATTCATTGTTTGTTCATAACACCCAGTGCTCCATGCAGAACGTGCCCTCCTCAATACCCATCACCAGGCTAACCCATCCCCCTACCCCCCTCCCCTCTAGAACCCTCAGTTTGTTTTTCAGAGTCCATCATCTCTCATGGTTCGTCTCCCCCTCTGACATACTCCCCTTTTCTTCCTCTCCTGTTATCTTCTTCTTTTTCTTTTTTCTTAAAATATGTTGCGTTATTTGTTTCAGAAGTACAGATCTGTGATTCAACAGTCTTGCACAATTCACAGCGCTCACCGTAGCACATACCCTCCCCAATGTCTATCACCCAGCCACCCCATCCCTCCCACCCACAACCACTCCAGTAACACTCAGTTTCTTTCCTGAGATTAAGAATTCCTCATATCAGTGAGGTCATGTGATACATGTCTTTCTCTGATTGACTTATTTCACTCAGCATAACACCCTCCAGTTCCATCCACGTCGTTGCAAATGGCAAGATCTCATTCCTTTTGATGGCTGCATAATATTCCATTGTGTATATATATATATACCACCTCTTCTTTATCCATTCATCTGTCGATGGGCATCTTGGCTCTTTCCACAGTTTGGCTATGGTGGACATTGCTGCTATAAACATTGGGGTACACGTACCCCTTCGGGTCCCTACATTTGTATCTTTGGGGTAAATACCCAGAAGTGCAATGGCTGGATCGAATGGTAGCTCTAATTTCAACTGTTTGAGGAACCTCCATACTGTTTTCCAGAGGGGTTGCACCAGCTTGCATTCCCACCAACAGTGTAGGAGGGTTCCCCTTTCTCCACATTCCCGCCAACATCTGTCATTCCCTGACTTGTTAATTTTAGCCATTCTGACGGGTGTGAGGTGGTATCTCATTGAGGTTTTGATTTGGATTTCCCTGATGCCGAGCGATGTTGAGCACTTTTTCATGTGCCTGTTGGCCATTTGGATGTCTTCTTTGGAGAAATGTCTGTTCATGTCTTCTGCCCATTTCTTGATTGGATTATTTGTTCTTTGGGTGTTGAGTTTGATAAGTTCTTTATAGATTTTGGATACTAGCCCTTTATCTGATATGTCATTTGCAAATATTTTCTCCCATTCTGTCGGTTGTCTTTTGGTTTTGTGGACTGTTTCCTTTGCTGTGCAAAAGCTTTTTATCTTGATGAAATCCCAATAGTTCATTTTTGCCCTGGCTTCCCGTGCCTTTGGTGAAGTTTCTAGGAAGAAGTTGCTGCGGCTGAGGCCGAAAAGGTTGCTACCTGTGTTCTCCTTTAGGATTTGGATGGACTCCTGTCTCACGTTTAGGTCTTTCAACCATTTGGAGTCTATTTTTGTGTGTGGTGTAAGGAAATGGTCCAGTTTCATTCTTCTGCATGTGGCTGTCCAATTTTCCCAACACCATTTGTTGAAGAGACTGTCTTTTTGCCATTGGACATTCTTTCCTGCTTTGTCAAAGTAAGTTGACCATAGAGTTGAGGGTCCATTTCTGGGCTCTCGATTCTGTTCCATTGATCTATGGGTCTGTTTTTGTGCCAGTACCATACTGTCTTGATGATGACAGCTTTGTAATAGAGCTGGAAGTCCGGAATTGTGATGCCGCCAGCTTTGCTTTTCTTTTTCAGTATTCCTCTGGCTATTCTGGGTCTCTTCTGGTTCCATACAAATTTTAGGATTATTTGTTCCCTTTCTTTGAAAAAAGTGGATGGTATGTTGATGGGGATTGCATTGAATGTGTAGATTGCTCTAGGTAGCATTGACATCTTCACAATGTTCATTCTCCCAATCCATGAGCATGGAACGTTTTTCCATTTCTTTGTGTCTTCTTCAATTTCTTTCCTGCGTATTTTATACTTTTCTGAGTACAGATCCTTTGCCTCTTTGGTTAGATTTATTCCTAGGTATCTAATGGTTTTGGGTGCAATTGTAAATGGGATCGACTCCTTGATTTGTCTCTCTTCTGTCTTGTTGTTGGTGTATAGGAATGCCACTGATTTCTGTGCATTGATTTTATAGCCTGCTACTTGACTGAATTCCTTTATGAGTTCTAGCAGTTTTGGGGTGGAGTCTTTTGGGTTTTCCACATACAGTATCATATCATCTGCAAAGAGTGAGAGTTTGACTTCCTCTTTGCCGATTTGGATGCCTTTGATTTCTTTTTGTTGTCTGATTGCTGTGGCTAGGACTTCTAATACTATGTTGAATAGCAGTGGTGAGAGTGGACATCCCTGCCGCGTTCCTGACCTTAGGGGAAAAGCTCTCAGCCTTTCCCCATTGAGAATGATATTCGCTGTAGGTTTTTCATAGATGGCTTTTATGATATTGAGGTATGTATCCTCTATACCTATACTCTGAAGAGTTTTGATCAAGAAAGGATGTTGTACTTTGTCAAATGCTTTTTCTGCATCTATTGAGAGGATCATATGATTCTTGCTCTTTCTTTTGTTAATGTATTGTATCACGTTGATTGATTTGTGGATGTTGAACCAGCCTTGCAGCCCAGGAATAAATCCCACTTGGTCGTGGTGAATAATCCTTTTAATGTACTGTTGGATCCTATTGGCTAGTATTTTGGTGAGAATTTTTGCATCCATGTTCATCAAGGATATTGGTCTGTAATGCTCTTTTTTGATGGGGTCTTTGTCTGGTTTTAGGATCAAGGTAATGCTGGCCTCATAAAATGAGTTTGGAAGTTTCCCTTCCATTTCTATTTTTTGGAACAGTTTCAGGAGAATAGGTATTAATTCTTCTTGAAATGTCTGATAGAATTCCCCTGGGAAGCCATCTGGCCCTGGGCTTTTGTTTGTTGGGAGATTTTTGATGACTGCTTCAATTTCATTAGTGGTTATAGATCTGTTCAGGTTTTCTATTTCTTCCTGGTTCAGTTTTGGTAGTTGCTACATCTCTAGGAATGCACCCATTTCTTCCAGGTTATCTAATTTGCTGGCATAGAGTTGCTCATAATATGTTCTTATAATTGTTTGTATTTCTTTGGTGTTGCTTGTGATCTCTCCTCTTTCATTCATGATTTTGTTGATTTGGGTCATTTCTCTTTTCTTTTTGATCAGTCTGGCCAGGGGTTTATCAATCTTGTTAATTCTTTCAAAGAACCAGCTCCTAGTTTTGTTGATGTGTTCTACTGTTCTTTTGGTTTCTATTTCATTGATTTCTGCTCTGATCTTTATGATTTCTCTTCTCCTGCTGGGTTTAGGCTTTATTTGCTGTTCTTTCTCCAGCTCCTTTAGGTGTAGGGTTAGGTTGTGTATTTGAGACCTTTCTTGTTTCTTGAGAAAGGCTTGTATTGCTATATACTTTCCTCTAGGACTGCCTTTGCTGTATCCCAAAGATTTTGAACAGTTGTGTTTTCATTTTCATTGGTTTCCATGAATTTTTTTAATTCTTCTTTAATTTCCTGGTTCACCCATTCATTCTTTAGTAGGATGCTCTTTAGCCTCCATGTATTTGAGTTCTTTCCGACTTTCCTCTTGTGGTTGAGTTCTAGTTTCAAAGCATTGTAGGCTGAAAATATGCAGGGAATGATCCCAATCTTTTGGTACCAATTGAGACCTGATTTGTGACCTAGGATATGATCAATTCTGGAGAATGTTCCATGGGCACTAGAAAAGAATGTGTATTCCTTTGCTTTGGGATGGAGTGTTCTGAATATGTCTGTGAAGTCCATTTGGTCCAGTGTGTCATTTAAAGTCTTTATTTCCTTGTTGATCTTTTGCTTAGATGATCTGTCCATTTCAGTCAGGGGGGTGTTAAAGTCCCCCACTATTATTGTATTGTTGTCAATGTGTTTCTTTGCTTTTGTTATTAATTGCCTTTTATAATTGGCTGCTCCCATGTTCGGGGCATAGATATTTACAATTGTTAGATCTTCTTGTTGGATAGACCCTTTAAGTAGGATATAGTGTCCTTCCTCATCTCTTATTACAGTCTTTGTTTTAAAATCTAGTTTGTCTGATATAAGGATTGCCACCCCAGCTTTCTTTTGGTGTCCATTAGCATGGTACATGGTTTTCCACCCCCTCACTTTCAATCTGGGGATGTCTTTGGGTCTAAAATGAGTCTCTTGCAGACAGCATATGGATGGGTCTTGTTTTTTAATCCAATCTGATAGCCTGCGTCTTTTGATTGGGGCATTTAGCCCATTTACATTCAGGGTAATTATTGAAAGGTATGAATTTAGTGCCATTGTATTACCTGTAAGGTGACTGTT
This sequence comes from Eumetopias jubatus, assembly GCF_037043125.1. Taxonomy (NCBI): domain Eukaryota; kingdom Metazoa; phylum Chordata; class Mammalia; order Carnivora; family Otariidae; genus Eumetopias; species Eumetopias jubatus. Next base: position 56,976 of record NW_028275009.1, read on the forward strand.
AACTGTCTGTTGTCTGTGTTCGTTTCTGCTCTTTGCTGCTTTTAGGTTCTCTCTTGGCTTAGAGGACCCCTCTCAATATTTCTTGGAGGGCTGGTTTCGTGTTTGCAAATTCCTTTAGTTTTTGTTTGTTCTGGAAGCTTTTTATCTCTCCTTCTATTTTCAATGATAGCCTAGCTGGATATAGTATTCTTGGCTGCATATTTTTCTCGTTTAGTGCTCTGAAGATAGCTTGCCAGTCCTTTCTGGCCTGCCAGGTCTCTGTGGATAGGTCTGTTGCCAATCTAATGTTTCTACCATTTTAGGTTACATATCTCTTCTCCCGAGCTGCTTTCAGGATTTTCTCTTTGTCTCTGAGACTCGTAAGTTTTACTATTAGATGTCGGGGTGTTGACCTATTATTATTGATTTTGAGAGGGGTTCTCTGTGCCTCCTGGATTTTAATGCCTGTTTCCTTCCTCACATTAGGGAAGTTCTCTGCTATAATTTGCTCCAATATACCTTCTGCCCTCTCTCTCTCTCTTCTTCTTCTTCTGGGATCCCAATTATTCTAATGTTGTTTCGTCTTATCATATCACTTATCTCTCGAATTCTGCCCTCATGATCCTGTAGTTGTTTCTCTCTCTTTTTCTCAGCCTCTTTATTTTCCATCATTTGGTCTTCTCTATCACTGATTCTCTCTTCTGCCTCATTTATCCTAGCATTTAGTGCCCCCATTTTTGATTGCACCTCATCAATAGCCTTTTTGATTTCGATTTGGTTAGATTTTAGTTCTTTTATTTCTCCAGAAAGGGTTTCTCTAATAACTTCCACGCTTTTTTCAAGCCCAGCCAGTATCTTTAAAGTCATGATTCTGAACTCTAGGTCCGACATCGTACTAATGTCCGTATTGTGTAGGTCCCTGGCTGACGGTACTACCTCTTGTTCTTTTTGCTGAGGTGATTTCTTTCGTCTTGTCATTTTGTCCAGAGGAGAATAGATGAATGAGAGAACAAAATGTTAACAGGTTTACAACGTCCCCAGCAAATATACTCTATACAAATCAGAAAAGACCTGAAACCAGGGGAAAAGAAAGGGAAAGAAAGAAAACAGAAAGAGAAAAAGAAAAAAAAAAGAAAAAAAAAGAAAAAAAAAGATAAAAACAAACACAAAGCAATACAAAAAAGGCAGAATATGATCAAATATGATCAGGCTAGTGCATAGATCAGTGCCACACACTAGATTTTGGGCGTATTTTGGTCTGTTAGAAAAAAGTGCCTCCTAAAATTTTAAAGGAAGAAAGACATATATGTACAAAATAAGGGTTGATACAATGAAGGGATGGAAGATGACTGTAAAGATGATAATTATAAAAGATCTTATAAAAGGACTTGGTAAGATAAGTTGTTTGAAAAAAGAAAGAAGATTTAAGAAAAAAAAAAAGGAAAAAGGGAGAGAATGTGATCAGGCAGGAGACTAGAACAAAGCCATACACTAGTGATTTAGGGTATATTTTGATCTGTTAGAAGAAACTGTACCTCAAAATTTTAAAGAGAGAACAACTTATATATATATGCCAAAAATAAGGGTAACTACTATGAAGGGATAAAATATGACTCTAAAAATGAAAAATAAAAAATGTTTTTTTTTTTAAAAAGGGATTTATAAGATGTTGGTTGAAAAAGGGAAAAATAAAAATAAAAAAAACAGTCAACAAAAATTAACTTTGATGAAATAATGAATCTTGGTAAAAAAAAAAAAAAAAAAACAGCCGTGAATCTATGGGCAATATTCTCCTAGCGCTGGAGTTCTCCTATTCTCCTTGATCGATCAACTTGGTCTTGGCTTGCTGGCTGTTTGGGCTGATCTTCTGGGGGAGGGGCCTGTTGCTGTGGTTTCCAAATGTCTTTGCCGGAGGCAGAATTGCCCCGCCCTTGTCGGTCCGGGCTAAGGAAGCTGCTCCGGTTTGCTCTCAGGAGCTTTTGTTCCCTGCAAGCTCTCGGTACAGCTTTGGAGGACCAGGGCAGAAATGGTGGCCTCCCAATCTCCACTCGGAGGAGCTGAGAACTCGGGGCCCCGCTCCTCAGTGTGCCCCCAGAGAAAAGCAGTCACTTCCGTGTCCCCGGTCTCCGGCCGCACTCCGTGCTCACCCGGCCTGTGATCGAGCGTTGCTATCTCTGGCACCCGACCCCGCGCGGAGTCTCCAAACCCAGCAGATCCCTGCAGTGCGTTCCCGCACCGCTCCTCCCCGGGAAGGAAGGGGAGTCTCCCCGGATCTGCTGCTTGTTGGGTCCCTGCTGGGGGAGCCGTGCCCCGACTGGGCCGCAGATCACAGTTTATGGCAACCCCGAGCTGAGAGCCCGCGCCTCTGCTCTGTATCTGCAGCCGGCTTCCCTGCTCTGATACCTGGGAGCTCTGGCGCACTCGGGCACCCCCGGTCTCTCTGTGACCCCAAGGGTCCTGAGACCACACTGTCCCGGGAGGATTCCACCCCCCGCTTAGCCACTGCAGCGACGTCCCTCCGCCGAGCCAACTTCTAAAAGGTCCGATTTTGTGCTCCGCGGCTCTATCACTTGCCAGAGGCGGCCGGCGGAGGCCCCTCCCCCTCCGTCTATCCTCCCGAATATCGCCTGGGATTCACTTCTCTGCACGGCCTACCTTCCAGTAAGTGGTCGCTTCTCTGTTCAGAGAGTTGTTGCTACTCTCCTGTTCGATCTCCTGTTGAGTTCGTAGGTGTTCAGAATGGTTTGATCCCTATTCAGCTGGATTCCTGAGACCAGACGAAATCTAGGTCTCCTACTCCTCCGCCATCTTGCTCCGCCTCCTCTTCATCCATTCTTGTTCACCGCAAGTCCCTCTCCACTGGGTTGCTTGGGCCCCATGGTAGGAAGAAACTCACCAGCTGTGCCCCCACCGCACTGTGCTAGGGTCCTCCAGAGGAGGCTCCACGGTGCAAGGATCTGGGGTTTGTCCACCATGCAGCCACAGCAGGGCTGTCACCAAATAGGCACCTAGAAATGCTGCATGAAGGATGGATCCTGCCACGAAGTCTGGGATGGAGGAAACCAGGAGCTCTACTGGGGTAGAAATCTTGTAGAGTCAACAACTCCACCTCCCAACCTGTGGAAGGAGTCTCCCACATGATCCAAGCAGCCTCTATTAGAGAGCCCACCCCTGTCCCTCCACAGCTACTCCAGCCCTGAGAGACCCTACGATATCTAATCCCAACACAACCTCGGGGGCCAGCACTGATGTGGGAAACAAAGGCAGAAGAAAAATTATTAAATTTCCTTATACCTACAGCCCACTGATAAGCCCTTGAAACAGGTAGAGGGACATTTCTTCTAGGGACTCAGCTGCCTCTATTGATACTTTGCTAAGGGGGAAAGGCAATCCTAGCCCGGAAGCACCCCCAACCCCCAGATCCTGTAGGTCCAACTTTAGCATATCAAACTTTCTTTGGAAACTTCCTTTATCTCTAAACCCCCCAAGATATGTGTTGGTAATCACCCCCCAAGCAGATAGCCCACCGATATACATCTGAAGGTTCTCATGACTCAGGTTTTATTAGGTGGTAATAAATGGCCTTTTCCCAACAATAGGTAGCCCCCTCAAGGTCCTGGAAACCTTGCTTCCAAAGTTCCTTAGAGACTTACCCTATCCCTAACCCCCTCTCAACTTGAAAGTATATAATGGGCCGTTCCTCATGACCCCAGTGCAGCTCTTCCTGCCTATGGGTCCTGTCCCCGAGCTTTCAAAAAACCACCTTTTTGCACCAAAGAGGTCTCAAGAATTCTTTCTTGGCCATTGGATTTGACCCCTAATGTTCTTTCCTACATAGTCCCACCTCACGGAACTTTCCCATCCTCCCACCTTGAGAGTGGACTTCCACTTTAATTAGGTGTTTGGTGCTTGCTACATCCCTGCTGACTGTCTTAATTCAAGCACGGATCAGATCCCTGCATGAATCTTCTCCTGGAGGATCCAGGAACTGAGACCTCCATTCACACAATGCAGACTCAGGGGTAACAGCTTCAAATGATGCATGAGTGCCACCAATTGGCACCTACTGCCTCAGAATGATGGGGGGGGGGCTCTCCCATCCTCTACACTGTGCAGGCATTTGGGGACAGGCACTAACTCCCCAGGCCCGGAGGGCCCCAGTGCCCAAGGTCTGCAGAAGGACTACGTGCTGGGCATGTGCGGCTGTGCAGACCAGTGTCAGGAGGGATCTAGAACTGGCAAGGGTCTTGGAGTCCTGATCACAGGATTCAGCTCTTGCAGGACCAAGTTTGTGCCTAATCGGAAGCTCTACTCGGCACAAGTGGGCATGGTCCCCCTGAAGGCCGAGATGGAGGAAATGGTAGCACCTTGCCTGCATCAGCCCAGCCCCCTGGCTAGGGTCTCCTTCACTGAGAGACTTGCTTACTGGTCAGCCCAGGCCACTATCAGGCAGTCAGTCCAAACGGGGACTGGTAGTCCCCAGTTTAAAGCTGCCACCTCAGGAAGATTCGGGGGGCATCGGGCACTGTCCCCTCTGGAGGCTATGCAGCTTTGGGGGACCAGCCTGAGCCTAACAGGCCCCAAGAGCCAAAGGCCAGCTGACAGAGTACATACTGCACATGCGTGGGAGACACAGGTTAGGGGAGCCTGGAATCTGAACCAGGGCATCCGTAGGGACAGGCTGAGTTCTAGTAGTGAGCTACTGGGGGACCAGGACACAGCCTAATTCCAAGTGCTAGTCTGCACAAATGTGCCAGTTCTTCCCCGTGAAGACACACCTAGAGGAATCTGGACTGCCTGTCAGGCAAGGCAGTGCAGGATGGGTTGAGATTCCGTCCAGTAAGAGAGACCCAAGAGCCTTGATTATGGTAGCCCGGGACCCCATCAGGCAGCCACTCTAAGTGGGGAGTGACTGAGCCAGTTTGAAGCTGCCACCTCAGAAAGAGTTTTGAGGAGTGAGCTCTGTCCACCCCGAGAACGCTGCAGGTTCAGGGGACCTGACTAAGCCCAACGGGCCTGGTAAACCGGGGTAGCCCAACGCTGCTGGCCGACAGTGTAGACACTCTCAGCACACACTACTTGTCTCTCCTGGTTTAGCATCCCATATCCTCTCCTGTCTTTACCTGCTAGACCTAACTGGCTATCACCTGCATGACTCCATACTTACTGTCTGCATCATAGTACGCATACATCTTCGATTTCTTTCCTTTTATTCTTTTCCTTTCCTTTCCTTCCTCTTCCTTCCTTCCCTCATTCCTCTTTCTTATCTTCATTCTTTCCTTCTTCCTTCCTTTTTTCTTTCATTTTCTTTCTTTCTTTCCTTTCTTTCTTTCTTTCTTTCTTTCTTTCTTTCTTTCTTTCTTTCTTTCTTTCTTTCTTTCTTTCTTTCTTCCTTTCTTTCTTTCTTTCTTTCTTTCTTTCTTTCTTTCTTTCTTTCTTTCTTTCTGTCTCTCTCTTTCCCTCCCTTCTCTCTCTCCTACCTCACACCCACGCCCCTTCCTTCCTCAGCAGTCATTCATGAGGAAATGTCTCCCTTTATATTCATGCTCCGCAGTCAAGACTTTTAGGACCCATGTCCCACCCACCCAAGGGCTCCCTTCTCTAGCTGGGCCCTCGCCACTATACAAGGGTATGCAGTATAAAATGTCCATTTTCCTGTGAAAACTTTTCTTGTTGAGATTTTAATTTTTTTGTCGTTTTTTGTTTTGTTTTGTTTTGTTATTTCAGTGAGGGAAAGGCTTGTTGCCTCAGCCACCAATGTGGACAACAGAGATTGACTACTCCTGTTGCTGTCAGCCCTGTTAACCATACTGAGGCCAGAATCAGCCCAAGTCTACAGCCCTCACCCCGCCCCCACCAGGTCTCATTGAGGGGACAGTGCTGCAGGCTCAGCATGGGCCCTGCCTGTCACAGAAGCTCATGGGAGCTAGAGCTGTGCTTTGCTCCCAGGCTTCTTCCTTCCAAGGCAGGGTTGAGCACCGAGAGTTCCAGAGCCACGGGGAGCAGTGTCGAGTTAGCAGCTCCAGGTAGCAAGAGCTGAGCCGAGAGGTGCCTCCCGCAACGGCCTGTTTCTAACCCCGCTCGGGCGTATGGAACCCGTTCCCCAGGCTTTCGCGCACGGACACCGAACACTGCTTCCTCACGCAGGGTGGTCGGCGGTAGCTACAGCACCGATTCTCTACACTCTGTTTGCTCCGCGTTAGTACGCTGGCCATGAGGCTTGCGTGCCAAAGCGGGGCGGCGGGCCTGGTTTCATGAAACAAGTGGGGAGTCGTGTCCCGCCTTCTGCCGCCGTCTGAGTCTCAATCCGAAAACAGGTTTGGACTCGCTGGCAGCGCACGCCCACAGGCACACAGCAAAATGCTTCCACCCTCAGCAACGGCTATCCTGGCTGAAGCCAGGATGCTCCCCAGTGTGGTTCCTCCGAGTAAGCTGGTTGTTTTGCGGCCTGCACTCACACACGGGGCCACGCAACGAGGCCCAGAGACCAGAGCTGAGCCAAGAGGTGGGTCTTTGGCCCCGGCCTCTGTCTCGCTCGGGTGGGCCTCAGGGAGGCAGTTCCCAGAGCTCTCAGCCACAGTACACAGTACCCGGCGTCCTCTAACCCAGTGACCGGCGGGAGCTCCAGGCACGGTATCAGCACGGATCTCTGCTTTCGAAGGAGGGGACTGCAACTCAGGGATCCACACGCACCATGCTGCAGGAGTGCTGTCTTCGTGACCTGAGAGCCGGCGCGAGAGGTGCCTCTGCCCGGAGCCGTTTCTCTCGCCCTGTGATTTCGGGGAATCCTTTCCTAAGGCTCTCACGCAGACACGCTGAAAGCGTTGCCACCCTCCAGAGCCGTGATGCTGTCTATCCATCACGGTTCCTCTCCACTGCTCTGAGCTAAAGTTCGGGCACTCTTCACCTGCATTCTTCAGGCGGAGCGGCCAGGGACCTACGCCTCCGGGCAGGCCCACAGGGCACAGCAGTGCTCACCGCCCCCCACAAGAGAGGAGTCGAGCGAGCAGCCTTCCTCACAGGCCTCTGTCTCGGTCAGAGTAACGGCTAGGTTCCATTGCTCGTGCTTTCACCCAAACAGCCCACAGGTGAATTGGGCGCTCAGGAAGGGCCTTTTTGGCTGAGGCGCGGGGCCTCTGGCCCTTGGGTCCTTTGCGTTAGGCGGATGGCAGTTCGGGATAAACGCACACAGGGCCAGACGACCTAGCTTCAGAACAGAGCTGGGGGAGCCGAGAGGCGCCTTGGGCCCCTGCTCCTTTCTCCCCTGGAATTCTGCTGGGACCCACTCCTCGGGCGGGCACACAAGCACGCGTGAACAGGAGGCCGCACTCTGTGGAGAGGGGACGGGAGCTACAGCTGTGCTTTGTTCCCAGGCTTCTTTATTCCAGGGCAGAGTTGAGCACCGAGAGTTCCAGAGCCACGGGGAGCAGTGTCGAGTTAGCAGCTCCAGGTAGCAAGAGCTGAGCCGAGAGGTGCCTCCCGCAACGGCCTGTTTCTAACCCCGCTCGGGCGTATGGGACCCGTTCCCCAGGCTTTCGCGTCCGGACACCGAACACTGCTTCCTCCCGCAGGGAGATCGTCGGTAGCTACAGCACCGATTCTCTACACTCTGTTTGCACCGCGTTTGTACGCTGGCCATGAGGCTTGCGTGCCAAAGCGGGGCCGCGGGCCTGGTTCATGAAACAAGTGGGGAGTCGTGTCCCGCCTTCTGCCGCCGCCTGAGTCTCACTCCGAAAACGGGTTTGGACTCGCTGGCAGCGCACGCCCGCAGGCACACAGCAAAATGCGTCCACCCTCAGCAACGGCTATCCTGGCTGAAGCCAGGATGCTCCCCAGTGTGGTTCCTTCGAGACAGCTGGTTGGTTTGCGGCCTGCACTCACACACGGGGCCACGCAAGGAAGCCCAGAGACCAGAGCTGAGCCAAGAGGTGGGTCTTCGGCCCCGGCCTTTGTCTCACTCGGGTGGGCCTCAGGGAGGCCGTTCCCATTGCTCTTAGCCAAAGCACACAGTACCCGGCGTCCTCTAACCCAGTGACCGGCGGGAGCTCCAGGCACGGTATCTGCACGGATCTCTGCTTTCGAAGGCGGGGCCTGCAACTCAGGGATCCACACGCACCATGCTGGAGGAGTGCTGGCTTCGTGACCCGAGAGCCGGCGCGAGAGGTGCCTCTGCGCGGAGCCGTTTCTCTCGCCCTGTGATTGTGGGGAATCGTTTCCTAAGGCTCTCACGCAGACACGCTGAAAGCGTTGCCACCCTCCGGAGCCGTGATGCTGTCTATCCATCACAGTTCCTCTCCACTGCTCTGAGCTAAAGTTCGGGCACTCTTCGCCTGCATTCTTCAGGCGGAGCGGCCAGGGACCTAGGCCTCCGGGCAGGCCCACAGGGCACAGCAGTGCTCACCGCCTCCCACAAGAGAGGAGTCGAGAGAGCAGCCTCCCTCACAGGCCTGTGTCTCGGTCAGAGTAACGGCTAGTTTCCATTGCTCGTTCTTTCACCCAAACAGCCCACAGGTGAATTGGGCGCTCAGGAAGGGCTTTCTTGGCTGAGGCGCGGGGCCTCTGGCCTTTGGTTCCTTTGCGTTAGGCGGATGGCAGTTCTGGCTAAACGCACACAGGGCCAGACGACCTAGCTTCAGAACAGAGCTGGGGGAGCCGAGAGGCGCCTTGGGCCCCTGCTCCTTTCTGCCTTGGAATTCTTCTGGGACCCACTCCCCGGGCGGGCACACAAGCACGGGTGAACAGGAGGCCGTACCCTGTGGAGAGGGGACAGGAGCTAGAGCTGTGCTTTGTTCCCAGGCTTCTTCCTTCCAGGACAGGGTTGAGCACCGAGTGTTCCAGAGCCACGGGGTGCAGTGTCGAGTTAGCAGCTCCAGGTAGCAAGAGCTGAGCCAAGAGGTGCCTCCCGCAATGGCCTGTTTCTAACCCCGCTCGGGCGTATGGAACCCGTTCCCCAGGCTTTCGCGCACGGACACCGAACACTGCTTCCTCACGCAGGGAGGTCGGCGGTAGCTACAGCACCGATTCTCTACTCTCTGTTTCCTCCGCGTTCGTACGCTGGCCATGAGGCTTGCGTGCCAAAGCGGGGCGGCGGGCCTGGCTTCATGAAACAAGTGGGGAGTCGTGTCCCGCCTTCTGCCGCCGCCTGAGTCTCACTCCGAAATTGGGTTTGGACTCGCTGGCAGCGCACGCCCGCAGGCACACAGCAAAATGCTTCCACCCTCAGCAACGGCTATCGTGGCTGAAGCCAGGATGCTCCCCAGTGTGGTTCCTCCGAGTCAGCTGGTTGTTTTGCGGCCTGCACTCACACACGGGGCCATGCAACGAGGCCCAGAGACCAGAGCTGAGCCAAGAGGTGGGTCTTCGGCCCCGTCCTTTGTCTCACTCGGGTGGGCCTCATGGAGGCCGTTCCCATATCTCTCAGCCACAGCACCCAGTACCCGGCGTCCTCTAACCCAGTGACCGGCGGGAGCTCCAGGCACGATATCTGCACTGATCTCTGCCTTCGAAGGAGGGGCCTGCAACTCAGGGATCCACACGCAAACATGCCGGAGGAGTGCTCTCTTCGTGACCCGAGAGCCGGCACAAAAGTTGCCTCTGCGCGGAGCCGTTTCTCTCGCCCTGTGATTTCGGGGAATCGTTTCCTAAGGCTCTCACACAGACACGCTGAAAGCGTTGCCACCCTCCGGAGCCATGATGCTGTCTATCCATCACGGTTCCTCTCCACTGCTCTGAGCTAAAGTTCGCCACTCTTCGCCTGCATTCTTCAGGCGGAGCGGCAAGGGACCTAGGCCTCCGGGCAGGCACACAGGGCATAGCAGTGCTCACCGCCCCCCACAAGAGAGGAGTCGAGAGAGCAGCCTTCCTCACAGGCCTGTCTCGGTCAGAGTAACGGCTAGGTTTCATTGCTCGTGCTTTCACCCAAACAGCCCACAGGTGAATTGGGCGCTCAGGAAGGGCCTTCTTGGCTGAGGTGCGGGGCCTCTGGCCCTTGGGTCCTTTGCGTTAGGCGGATTGCAGTTCTGGCTAAACGCACACAGGGCCAGACGACCTAGCTTCAGAACAGAGCTGGGGGAGCCGAGAGGCGCCTTGGGCCCCTGCTCCTTTCTCCCCTGGAATTCTGCAGGGACCCACTCCCCGGGCGGGCACACAAGCACGGGTGAACAGGAGGCCGCACTCTGTGGAGAGGGGACGGGAGCTACAGCTGTGCTTTGTTCCCAGGCTTCTTTATTCCAGAGCAGAGTTGAGCACCGAGAGTTCCAGAGCCACGGGGAGCAGTGTCGAGTTAGCAGCTCCAGGTAGCAAGAGCTGAGCTGAGAGGTGCCTCCCGCAATGGCCTGTTTCTAACCCCGCTCGGGCGTATGGAACCCGTTCCCCAGGCTTTCGCGCACGGACACCGAACACTGCTTCCTCACGCAGGGAGGTCGGCGGTAGCTACAGCACCGATTCAATACACTCTGTTTGCTCCGCGTTCGTACGCTGGCCATAAGGCTTGCGTGCCAAAGCGGGGCCGCGGGCCTGGCTTCATGAAACAAGTGGGGAGTCGTGTCCCGCCTTCTCCCGTCGCCTGAGTCTCACTCCGAAAATGGGTTTGGACTCGCTGGCAGCGCACGCCCGCAGGCACACAGCAAAATGCTTCCACCCTCAGCAACGGCTATCCTGGCTGAAGCCAGGATGCTCCCCAGTGTGGTTCCTCCGAGTCAGCTGGTTGGTTTGCGGCCTGCACTCACACACGGGGCCATGCAACGAGGCCCAGAGACCAGAGCTGAGCCAAGAGGTGGGTCTTCGGGCCCGGCCTTTGTCTCGCTCGGGTGGGCCTCAGGGAGGCCGTTCCCAGATCTCTCAGCCACAGCACCCAGTACCCGGCGTCCCCTAACCCAGTGACCGGCGGGAGCTCTAGGCACGGTATCTGCACGGATCTCTGCCTTCTTAGGAGGGGGCCTGGAACTCAGGGATCCACACGCACCCATGCCGGAGGAGTGCTGGCTTCGTGACCCGAGAGCCGGCACGAGAGGTGCCTCTGCGCGGAGCCGTTTCTCTCGCCCTGTGATTTCGGGGAATCGTTTCCTAAGGCTCTCACGCAGACACGGTGAAAACGTTGCCACCCTCCGGAGCCGTGATGCTGTCTATCCATCACGGTTCCTCTCCACTGCTCTGAGCTAAAGTTCTGGCACTCTTCGCCTGGATTCTTCAGGCGGAGCGGCAAGGGACCTAGGCCTCCGGGCAGGCCCACAGGGCATAGCAGTGTTAACCGCTTCCCACAAAGAGGAGTCGAGAGAGCAGCCTTCCTCACAGGCCTGTGTCTCGGTCCGAGTAACGGCTAGGTTCCATTGCTCGTGCTTTCACCCAAACAGCCCACAGGTGAAGTGGGCCCTCAGGAAGGGCCTTCTTGGGTGAGGCGCGGGGCCTCTGGCCTTTCGTTCCTTTGCGTTAGGCGGATGGCTGTTCGGGCTAAACGCACACAGGGCCAGGCGACCTAGCTTCAGGACAGAGGTGGGGGAGCCTAGAGGCGCCTTGGGCCCCTGCTTCTTTCTCCCTTGGAATTCTGCTGGGACTCAGTTGGCAATGTGTGTACCCTGTGGAGGGGCGACTGTTGTGGAAGCTGCGCTTGTTTCTTCACAGTCATGGTTGGCACCTGAGCGTTCCGGACACACGCGGAGAAGTAGTGTTAGCTTCAGGGAGCCATTGCCGTGCCGAGAGTGGCCCTCCGCCCCGTCGCGCTTCTCCCTCGCTCTGACGAAAGGGACCCGTTCCCCAGGCCCTCGCCCACGGTACACCGTATACGGCCTCCTCCCTCAGAGAGGGCCGTGGCCGCTAAAGCACGGTTTCTCTACACTGTTGCTGCTTCCCGTTAGTGCCCTAGCAGTTCGACTTGCCTGCCAAAGTGGGGCCGCGGGGCTGGCTTCCTGAAACGCGTCGGGAACCGTGTTCTGCCTTCTGCCGCAGCCCGAGTCTCACCCAGAACACCGGTTTGGGCTCACTGGCGGGGCCCTCACGCACGCACACAGCAGAAGACTTCCACCCTCTGCAACAGCTAGCTTAGCTGAGGCTCGCGTTCTCTACAGTGCGGTTCCTTCGGAGTAGGTGGTGGGCTTTCGGTCTGCACGCACACACGGGGCAAACGGTACCAGTCCCAGAGACGAGAGCTGAGTCTAGAAGTGTCTATGGCACCGGCCTTTTTCTCCCTCGCGATTACGTGGGGAGGCCATCGCCCGGGGTTTCCAGCCGCAGCACACGGGATACGGCTTCCTGCCGGCCAGTGAGTGGCCGGAGCTTAAGCTCGGTTTCCCCCACAGGGCTGTCCCTTCGAGGGAGGCGCCTGGAGCTTGGGCCTCCACACACCCATGCAGGAGGAGTGCTGGCTTCGTGAAACTCGAGCTTATTCGAGGGGCGCCTCCGCACGAAGCCTTTTCTCTCGCCCAGTGATCGAGGGCATCGTTTCCCAGGCTCTCACGCACACCTGCTGGGAAGTGCTTCCACCGCCCGGAAGAGGGATGCTATCCACCACACTGTCCCTCTACACTGCCGTTTCTTCGGGGTGGTACGCTAGCGATTAGACTGCCGGGCCAAGTGGGGCCGCAGTGCTGGCTCTCCTGAAGACAAGCGTCGAGTCGTCTTCTGCCTTCTGCCCCATCCTGAGTCTCACTCAGCATATGGTTTCAGGAGCCCTTGCAAGTGCTCTCATGCACGCTCACGGCCATACGCCTCCAGTCTCAGGGAAGGCTACTGAAGTGGCAGAACGTGTTCTCCACAGTGTTGCCTTTTCAAGGGAGGTGGCTTCCTTTCGGCCTGCGCGCACACACGAGGCCTCGCGACTAGCCTCATGGGACAAGAGGGGAGCGAGAGCTGCCTTCTGCACGATCCTGTTTCTCCCTCTGTTTCACAGAGGGGATCCGTTCCCCGGGCTCTCATGCACGAACACTCTTACCACTGTGCCTCCAGCTCCAAGAACAGCCATGTTGACCAGAGTTTGGTAACTCTCCAGCTGGGATTCTTTGTGATAGTGTACCTCGGGTACCTCGGCACCCAGGCCCCAGGGTACAGCAGTGCCAAACTCCTAAGACAAGAGGTGAGTCGAGAGCAGCCTTCCTTACAACAGGCCTCTGCCTCGGTCAGGGTCACGGCTAGGTCCCGTTGCTCATGCTTCCACAAAAACACACAACAGAGGACGTTTGCACTCAGGAAGGGCCTTCTTGGCGGAGGCACGGGGCTCTCTGCCGCTTTGTTCCTTTGCGCCAGGTGGTCGGCCCTTGGGACTAAATGCACACGGGGGCGGACGACCTCGCTTCGCGAAAGGGGGGGTTGAGTTGAGAGGTGCCTTGGGCCCAGTGCTTCTTTCTCCCTTGGAATTCTGCTGGGACCCGCTCCCCAGGTTGGCACACAAGCACAGTTGGAAATGTGGCCACCCTGTGGAGGGGCGACGTGCGTGGAAGCTGGGCCTCCTTACAGGCTTGTTTCTTCCAAGTCAGGGTTGGGCCCTGAGTGTTCCAGACACACACGGAGCAGTAGTGTTAGCTTCAGGGAGCAAGAGCCAAGCCGAGAGGGGCCCTCCGCCCCGGCCTGCTTCTCCCTCGCTCTGACGAAAGGGACCCGTTCCCCAGGCTCTCGCCCACGGTACACCGTACACGACCTCCTCCCTCAGAGAGGGCGGCGGTCGCTAAAGCACGGTTTCTCTACACTGTTGCTGCTTCCAGTTAGTGCCCTAGCAGTTCGACTTGCCTGCCAAAGTGGGGCCGCGGGGCTGGCTTCCTGAAACGGGTGGGGAGCCGTGTTCTGCCTTCTGCTGTGGCCTGAGTCTCACCCAGAACACCGCTTTGGACTCACTGGCGGGGCCCTCATGCACGCACACAGCAGAAGGCTTCCACCCTTGGCAACGGCTAGCTTAGCTGAGGCCCGCGTTCTCTACAGTGCGGTTCCTTCGGGGTAGGTGGTGGGCTTTCGGCCTGCACGCACACATGGGGCAAACGGTACCAACCCCAGAGACGAGAGCTGAGTCGAGAGGTGTCTTCGGCACCGGCCTTTTTCTCCCTCGGGTTTACGTAGGGAGGCCGTTGCCCGGGGCTCCCAGCCGCAGCACACGGGGTACGGCTTCCTGCCGGTTACTGATCGGCCGGAGCTAAAGCATGGTTTCCCCCTCTCGGCTGTCCCTTCGAGGGAGGCCCATGGAGCTTGGGCCTCCATGCACCCATGCAGGAGGAGTGCTGGCTTTGTGAAAGTCGAGCTGATTCGAGGGGCGCCTCCGCACAAAGCTGTTTCTCTCGCCCAGTGATCGAGGGCATCGTTTCCCAAGCTCTCACGCACACCCGCTGGGAAGTCCTTCCACCGCCCGAAGAGGGACGCTATCCAACACGGTCCTTCTACACTGCCGTTTCTTCGGGTTGGTATGCAGCGATTAGACTGCCGGGCCAAGTGGGGCCGCAGTGCTGGCTCTCCTGAAGACAAGCGGCGAGGCGTCTTCTGCCTTCTGCCCCATCCTGAGTCTCACTCAGCATATGGTTTCAGGAGCCCTTGCAGGTGCTCTCACGCACGCTCACGGCCAAACGCCTCCAGTCTCAGGGAAGGCCACTGAAGCGCAGAACGGGGTTCTCCACAGTGTTGCCTTTTCAAGGGAGGTGGCTTCCTTTCGGCCTGCAAGCACACACGAGGCCTCACGACCAGCCTCATGGGACAAGAGGGGAGTGAGAGCTGCCTTCTGCACGATCCTGTTTCTCCCTCAGTTTCACGGACGGGACCCGTTCCCCGGGCTCTCATGCACGAACCCTGTTAACCACTGTGCCTCCACCTTCAAGAGGAGCAATGTTAGCCAGAGTTTGGTAATTCTCCAGCTGGAATTCTTTGTGATAGTGTCCGGGTACCTCGGCAGCCCGGCCCACAGGGTACAGCAGTGCTAACCTCCTAAGGGAAGAGGTGAGTCGAGAGCCGCCTTCCTTACAACAGGCCTCTGTCTCGGTCAGGGTCACGTCTAGGTCCTGTTGCTCATGCTTCCACAAAAACACACAACAGATGACGTTTGCGCTCAGTTAGGAGTCTGCTTCTCTCTTTCCCGCTGCCTCTCCTCCTGCTTGTGTGCTCTCTCTCTCTAATGAATAAAAGAAATCTTAAAAAAAAGGATGAAGGCCTCTTTTTTACTCAGTTCTCAGATGTATCCATGAAGTTTTCCCTTGGCCCAAGACCCCTGTAGTTTCTTAATCCTAAAATGGCCAGATTGTTAGGACATTGTTCTATCCACGTCGTTCCCAATACTACCCATTCTCATCTCCATGAAGCTTTCATTCTTAAGATTAGATGGATTATGCATGGCCCTCCATGTGTCCATTTCCATTTATTTGCTCTTTTTTCAAAATCGATTCAATCTAGGGGGCCATTTTCAGAAGAATTGTCTCAGAACCATATTTTCTGCTTTAATCTAGGGAGTGTGGCAGAGTTCTTGGGACTGTGGCATACCTAGGACAACAGGGTCCCTTGAGGTCAAGTTTCAGAACTCTGAACATCATGAAACCAAGGATATTTTGAAGGTGCCCACCAGTTTAGATTGGGCCGGAGGATTTGGAGGGGTCTGGTGCCATTTCTGGGGCAAGGAGAAATTAAGTTAGCCATATTCAACCCAAATTTATTCCATTGCCATTTGACATGTATAACTACATATACATCCCTGAGCTCTTTTTTTTCAACCTACATTCTTCCTGGAGGAATTCGAGAGCCAGTGTTCTCAGAACAATAGTTTCTTATTGAAACAGGGGAGGCTGAACGAGTCTCTGCAACTCTTAGCTAGATTGTTCCACAGGGCCCCTTGTAATTTGCTTCAGAGCAATGTTGACATCAGGAAGTCTAGGGCGTCTGAATGTGCTCAAATTATTGTGTGTAGGCATGGCTTGAGGTTTGGGAGGGAGCTTTCCTCATTTCTGGGGCAAGGGGTGATGAAGTTAGACATCACAGTCCCAGATAACATTCATTTCCTTTTTTTTTATTATGTTCAATTAGCCAACGTGTAGTTTTTCATTAGTTTTTGATGTAGTGTTCAAAAATTCATTAGGTGTGTATAATACCCAGGACTCATCACATCATGTGCCTTCTTTAATATCCGTCACCCAGTTAGCCAATCTCCCCAACACCCTTCCTTGTGTAACCCTCAGCGTGTGGAACTGACTGTAAGCTGACACGGTCCTTGCGGTCAGGGAGCTTAGCCAGGGGCCGGCTCCCGCAATCCCTGCATGTCACCCAGTATTTGATTTGGCCTACATAAGTGCTCTGGGACTTGAGGGGCAAACCCAATAGTTCCTCTGTAAAAATGCTTGATTAAGCTTTCATGTTATTTGGCAAAGTGGCCAGGAGGAACTTGTGGTTGTCTGTTCCATTTAAAGGTTTCTTACTAACGTGCCGTTTCTGGATAAACATCCTTGTTATTGAACTATAAAATAAAGCTTCTCAAGCATATCGGGGCTCCATTGAGTTATCAGCTCATGGAGACCTCCAGATCCCAGCTTTCTTGACTCTTGTTTTTCTTCATTCCCCACCGTTCTCTCTCTCGGGTTTTCCTGGCCTTTTCGCACTGGCTCGCGACAACTCTGTTTCCCAGAGTCCAGAGTCTCATGGTTTGTCTCCCTCTCCGATATCTTCCCATTCAGTTTTCCCTCCCTTTCCCTATGGTCTTCTGCACTTGTCCTTATGAGTGAAACCATATGATAACAGTCTCTGCTTGACTGAGGTCCCTTAGCAGAATACCATCCAGTTCCATCCATGTCGATGTAAATGGTAGATATTCAGGCTTTCTGATGGCTGAGTAATATTTGTTGCATATATGAACCACATCTTTATCCATTCATCTGTTGGACGACATCTTGGCTCCTTCCACTGTTTGGCTATTGTGGACATTGCTGCTATGAACATTGAGGTGTAGGGGTCCCTTCTTTTCAGTACATCTGTATCTTTGGGGGTAAATACCTAGTAGTGCAATTGCTGGGTTGTAGGGTAACTCTCTTTTTAAGTCCTGGAAGAACCTCCATACTGATTTCCAGAGTGGCTGTACCAGCTTGCATTCCCCGCAACAGTGTAAAGGTTTTCCCCCTTTCTCCACATCCTTGTCAATATTTGTTGTTCCCTGTCTTGTTAATTTTAACCATTCTGACTGGTGTCAGATCTCATTGTGGTTTTGATTTGTATTTCCTTCATGCCTAGTGATGTGGAGCATTGCTTCATAAGTCTTTTAGCCATTTGTATGTCTCCTTGGAGAAGTGTCTGTTCATGTCTTCTGCCCATTTCTTGGCTGGATTTTTTGTTTTTTGGGTGTTGAGTTTATTAGTTCCTTTTTGTTTTGTTTTGTTTTATTATGTTATGTTAGTCACCGTACAATACATCGTTAGTTTTTGATGTGGTGATCCACGATCCATTGTTTTCATATAACACCCAGTGCTCTGTGCAGTATGTGCCCTCCTTAATACCCATCATTGGGCTAACCAATCCCCCCTCCCCCCTCCCCTCTAAAACCCTGTTTGTTTCTCAGAGTCCATAGTTTCATGGTTCATCTCTCCCTCCAATTCCCCCCCATTTTTCCCTTCCTTCTCCTAATGTCCTCCATGCTATTCCTTATGATCCACAAACAAGTGAAACCATATGATAATTGACTTTCTCTGCTTGACTTATTTCACTTAGCATAATCTCCTCCAGTTCCATCCATGTTGATGTAAAAGTTGGGTAGTCATCCTTTCTGTTGGCTGAATAATATTCCATTGTATATATGAACCACATCTTCTTTATCCATTCATCTGTTGAAGGGCGTCTTGGCTGTTTCCACAGTTTGGCTATTGAGCACACTGCTGCTATGAACATTGGGGTGCATATGGCCCTTCTTTTCACTACATCTGTGTCTTTGGGGTAAATACCCAGTAGTGCAATTGCTGGGTCATAGGGTAGCTCTATTTTTAAATTTTTGAGGAACCTCCACACTGTTTTCTAAAGTGGCTATACCAACTTGCATTCCCACCAACAGTGTAAGAGGGTTCCCATTTCTCCACAACCTCTCCAACATTGGTTGTTTCTTGCACTGTCCATTTTTGCCATTCTAACTGGTGTAAGGTGGTATCTCAATATGGTTTTGATTTGAATTTCCCTGATGATTAATGATGATGAACAGTTTTTCATGTCTGTTAGCCATTTGTATGTATTCTTCAGAGAAGTGTCTTTTCATATCTTCTGCCCACTTTTTGACTTGATTATTTGTTTTGTGGGTGTTGAGTTTGAGAAGTTCTTTAGAGATCTTGGATACCAGCCCTTTATCTGTAGTGTCATTTGCAAATATCTTCTCCCATTCTGTGGGTTGCCTCTTTGTTGACTGTTTCCTTTGCTGCGCAGAAGCTATTTATCTTGATGAAGTCCCAAAAGTTCATTTTTGCTTTTGTTTCACTAGCTTTTGGAGATGTATCTTGAAAGAAGTTGCTATGGGCGATGTCCAAGAGGTTACTGCCTATGTTCTCCTCTAGGATTTTGATGGATTTCTGTCTCACGTTGAGGTCTTTCATCTACTTTGAGTTTATCTTTGTGAATGGTGTTAGAGAATGGTCGAGTTTCATTCTTCTGCATGTGGCTGTCCAATTTTCCCAGCACCATTTATTGAAGAGACTGTCTTTTTTCCATTGTATGTTTTTTCCTGCTTTGTCAAAGATTGTTTGACCATAGAACTGAACGTCCATATCTGGGTTCTCTATTTTGTTCCCTTGGTCTATGTGTCTGTTTTTGTGCCAGTACCATGGTGTCCTGCTGATCACAGCTTTGTAATATAGCTTGAAATCGGGCAACGTGATGCCCCCAGCTTTCTTTTTCTTTTTCAGCATTTCCTTGGCGATTCGGGGTCTTTTCTGATTCCATACAAATTTTAGGATTGTTTGTTCCAGCACTTTGAAAAATGTCATTGGAATTTTGATTGGGATGGCGTTGAAGGTATAGATTGCTCTGGGTAGCATAGACATTTTAACAATGTTTATTCTTCCGATCCATGAGCATGGAATATTTTTCCATCTTTTGGTGTCCTCTTCAATTTCTTTCATGAGTGTTGTGTATTTCCTAGAGTATAGATCCTTTACCTCTTTGGTTAGGTTTATTCCGAGGTATCTTACGGTTTTTGGTGCCATTGTAAATGGAATCGTTTCTCGAATTTCTCTTTCTACAGTTGCATGGTTAGTGTATAAGAAAGCAACTGATTTCTGTGCATTGATTTTGTGTGCTGCCACATTACTGAATTGCTGTATGAGTTCTAGTAATTTGGGGGTGGAGTCTTTTCGGTTTCCCACATAGAGTATCATGTCATTGTGAAAAGAGAGAGTTTGACTTCTTCTTTGCCAATTTGAATACCTTTGATTTCTTTTTGTTGTCTGATTGTTGTTGCTAGGACTTCTAGTACTATGTTGAACAATAGTGGTGAGAGTGGACATCCTTAACATGTTCCTGATCTTAAGGGAAAGGCTTTCAGCCTTTCCCCATTGAGGATGATATTCGCTGTGGGTTTTTCATGGATGGATTTTATGAACTTGAGGAATGTTCCTCTATCTCTATACTCTGAAGAGTTTTGATCAGGAAAGGATGTTGTATTTTGTCAAATGCTTTTTCTGCATCAATTGAGAGGACCATATGGTTCTTCTCCCTCCTCTTCTTAATGTGTTCTATCACATTGATTGATTTGCGAATGTTGAACCACCCTTGCATCCTGGGGATAAATCCCACTTGGTCGTGGTGGATGATCCTTTTAATGTATTGTTGGATCCTATTAGCTAGGATTTTGTTGAGAATTTTCGTCCATATTCATCAGGGATATTGGTCTGAAATTCTCCTTTATGTTAGGGTCTTTGCCTGGTTTTGAGGATTAAGGTAACGCTGGCCTCATAGAATGAGTTTGGAAGTTTTCCTTCTGTTTGTATTTTTTGAAACAGCTTCAATAGAATAGGTATATTTCTTCTTTGAATGTTTGGTAGAATTCCCCAGGGAATCCATCAGGTCCTCGACTTGTTTTTTGGGAGGTTTTTGATCACTGCTTCAACCTCGTTACTGGTTATTGGCCTATTCAGGTTGTCAATTTCTTCCTGTTTCAGTCTTGGCAGCTTATAGTTTTCCAGGAAGACATCCATTTCATCCAGATTGCTCCATTTATTGGCATACAGTTGATAATAATTCCTAATAATTGTTTCTATTTCTTTGGTGTTAGTCGTGATCTCTCCCCTTTCATTCATAATTCTATTAATTTGGGTCCTTTCTCTTTTTTTTTGGATAAGTCTGGCCTGTGGTTTATCGATCTTATTAATTCTTTCAAAAAACCAACTTCTAGTTTCATTGATCTGATCTACTGTGTTTCTGGTTTCTAATTCATTGATTTCTGCTCTAATTTTAATTATTTCTCTTCTAATGCATGGCTGAGGCATCGTTTGTTGCTTTTTCTCTCGTTCTTTAAGGTGTAGAGTTAGTTGGTGAATTCGGAATTTTTCTAGTTTTTGGAGTGAGGCTTGGATGGACTGATGTGTTTTCAATCTCATTGATTTCCATGAATTGTTTAAGTTCTTCTTTGATTTCCTGGTTGACCCAAACATTCTTGAGCAGAGTGGTCTTTAGCTTCCAAGTGTTTGAATTTCTGCCAAATTTTTTCTTGTGATTGAGTTCCAGTTTTAAAGCATTGTGGTCTGAGAATATGCAGGGAATAGTCTCAGTCTTTTAGTATCAGTTGAGGCCTGATTTGTGACCCAGTATGTGGTCTATTCTGGAGAAAGTTCCATGTGCGCTCGAGAAGAATGAGTATGCTGTTGTTTTAGGGTGGAATGTTCTGTAAATATCTATGAGGTCCATCTAGTCCAGTGTATCATTCAAAGCTCTTCTTTCCTTGTTGATTATCTGCTTAGATGATCTGTCTATTGCTGAGAGGGGAGTATTGAGGTCTTCTACAATTAACGTACTGTTTTCAATATGACTCTTTACTTTGGTGAACAGTTGGCTTATGTAGATGGCTGCTCCCATGTTGGGGGCGTAGATATTTAAAATTGTTAGATCTTCTGGTTGGATAAACCCTTCAAGAATGATATCTTGTCCTTCTGAGTCTCTAACTACAGACTTTAGCTTAAAATCTAGTTTGTCTGATATAAGAATTGCTACCCCAGCTTTCTTTTGAGGTCCGCTGGCACAGAAGATGGATCTCCATCCCTTCACTTTCAGTCTGGATGTATCTTTAGGTTCAAAATGAGTCTCTTGTAGGCAGCATATAGATGGGTCCTGTCTTTTTATCCAATCTACAGCCCTGTGCCTTTTTATGGGAGCTTTTAGGCCATTCACGTTGAGAGTGATTATTGAAAGATATGAATTAATTGTCATCATGTTGCCTGTGAAGACATTGTTTTTATAGATTGTCCCTGTAAATGTCTGTTGTATATCACTCTTGGGGTCTTTCTCCTTTTGTAGAGCCCCCCCCTTAATATTTCTTGCAGGACCGGCTTAGTGGTCACATATTCTTTCAGTTTCTGCCGGTCATGGAAGCTCTGCATCTCTCCATCCATTCTAAATGACAGCCTTGCCAGATAAAGTCTTCTTGGTTGCATGTTCTTCTCATTTAGTACCCTGAATATGTCTTGCCAGGCCTTTCTGGCTTGCCAGGTCTCTGTGGATAGGTCTGATGTTATTCTGATGTTCCTCCTTCTATACGTAAGGAATCTCTTCCCCCTAACTGCCCTTAAGATGGTTTCCTTGGTTCTAAGATTTGCAAGTTTTACTATTACATACCTGTTTTCCTTGATCTTGGGAGGGCTCCTCTCTGCCGCTAGGACGCGAATGTTTGTTTGATTCCCCAGATTAGGAATGTTCTCAGCTACTATTGGCTCAAATACATCTTCTAATCCTCTCTCTCTCCACTCCCTCTGGGATTCCAATTATTCTGACGTTGGAATGCTACATGGTGTCACTTATTTCTCTGAATCTATTTTCATGCATTCTGAGTTGTTTTTCCCTGGCCTCCTCTTTTCCTTTTTTATCTATTATATTGTCTTCCAGGTCGCTTATTCATTCTCCTGCCTCAGTTACCCTAGTTGTTAGATTTTCTAGATTGGATTGGATCTCATTGATAGCATTTTTCTTTCTTTCTTTCTTTTTAATTTTTTTATTGTTATGTTAATCACCATATATTACAAATTTGTTTTGGTGTACTGTTCCATGATTCATTGTTTGTTCATAACACCCAGTGCTCCATGCAGAACGTGCCCTCCTCAATACCCATCACCAGGCTAACCCATCCCCCCACCCCCCTCCCCTCCAGAAACCTCAGTTTGTTTTTCAGAGTCCATCATCTCTCCTGGTACGTCTCCCCCTCTGACTTACTCCCCTTCATTCTTCCTCTCCTGCTATCTTCTTCTTTTTCTTTTTTCTTGCATTATTTGTTTCAGAAGTACAGATCTGTGATTCAACAGTCTTACACAATTCACGGTGCTCACCGTAGCATATATCTTCCCCAATGTCCATCACCCAGCCACCCCATCCCTCCCACCCCCGACCACTCCAGCAACCCTCAGTTTGTTCCTGAGATTAAGAATTCCTCATATCAGTGAGGTCATATGATACATATCTTTCTCTGATTGACTTATTTCACTCAGCATAACACCCTCCAGTTCCATTTACGTCGTTGCAAATGGCAAGATCTCCTTCCTTTTGATGGCTGCATAATATTCCATTGTGTATATATACCACCTCTTCTTTATCCATTCATCTGTCGATGGACATCTCGGCTCTTTCCACAGTTTGGCTATTGTGGACATTGCTGCTATAAACATTGGGGTGCACGTACCCCTTCGGGTCCCTACATTTGTATCTTTGGGGTAAATACTCAGAAGTGCAATTGCTGGATCGAATGGTAGCTCTAATTTCAACTGTTTGAGGAACCTCCATACTGTTTTCCAGAGGGGTTGCACCAGCTTGCATTCCCACCAACAGTGTGGGAGGGTTCCCCTTTCTCCACATCGCCGCCAACATCTGTCGTTCCCTGACTTGTTAATTTTAGCCATTCTGACGGGTGTGAGGTGGTGTCTCATGGAGGTTTTGATTTGGATTTCCCTGATGCCGAGCGATGTTGAGCACTTTTTCATGTGCCTGTTGGCCATTTGGATGTCTTCTTTGGAGAAATGTCTGTTCATGTCTTCTGCCCATTCCTTGATTGGATTATTTGTTCTTTGGGTGTTGAGTTTGATAAGTTCTTTATAGATTTTGGATACTAGCCCTTTATCTGATCTGTCATTTGCAAATATTTTCTCCCAATCTGTCGGTTGTCTTTTGGTTTTGTGGACTGTTTCCTTTGCTGTGCAAAAGCTTTTTATCTTGATGAAATCCCAATAGTTCATTTTTGCCCTGGCTTCATGTGCCTTTGGTGATGTTTCTAGGAAGAAGTTGCTGCGGCTGAGGTCGAAGAGGTTGCTACCTGTGTTCTCCTTTAGGATTTGGATGGACTCCTGTCTCACCTTTAGGTCTTTCAACCATTTGGAGTTTATTTTTGTGTGTGGTGTAAGGAAATGGTCCAGTTTCATTCTTCTGCATGTGGCTGTCCAATTTTCCCAACACCATTTGTTGAAGAGACTGTCTTTTTTCCACTGGACATTCTTTCCTGCTTTGTCAAAATTAAGTTGACCATAGAGTTGAGGATCCGTTTCTGGGCTCTCGATTCTGTTCCATTGATCTATGTGTCTGTTTTTGTGCCAGTACCATACTGTCTTGAAGATGACAGCTTTGTAATAGAGCTGGAAGTCCGGAATCGTGATGCCGCCAGCTTTGCTTTTCTTCTTCAAGATTCCTCTGGCTATTCGGGGTCTCTTCTGGTTCCATACAAATTTTAGGATTATTTGTTCCATTTCTTTGAAAAAAGTGGATGGTATTTTGATGGGGATTGCATTGAATGTGTAGATTGGTCTAGGTAGCATTGACATCTTCACAATGTTGGTTCTTCCAATCCATGAGCATGGAATGTTTTTCCATTTCTTTGTGTCTTCTTCAATTTCTTTCCTGAGTATTTTATAGTTTTCTGAGTACAGATCCTTTGCCTCTTTGGTTACATTTATTCCTAGGTATCTTATGGTTTCGGGTGCAATTGTGAATGGGATCGACTCCTTGATTTGTCTCTCTTCTGTTTTGTTGTTGGTGTATAGGAATGCCACTGATTTCTGTGCATTGATTTTATAGCCTGCTACTTGACTGAATTCCTGTATGAGTTCTAGCAGTTTTGGGGTGGAGTCTTTTGGGTTTTCCTCATACAGTATCATATCATCTACAAAGAGTGAGAGTTTGACATCCTCTTTGCCAATTTGGATGCCTTTGATTTCTTTTTGTTGTCTGATTGCTGTGGCTAGGACTTCTAACACTATGTTGAATACAAGTGGTGAGAGTGGAGATCCCTGCCGTGTTCCTGACCTTAGGGGAAAAGCTCTCAGGTTTTCCCCATTGAGAATAATATTCGCTATAGGTTTTTCATAGATGGCTTTTATGATATTGAGGTATGTACCCTCTATCCCTATACTCTGAAGAGTTTTGATCAAGAAAGGATGCTGTACTTTGTCAAATGCTTTTTCTGCATCTATTGAGAGGATCATATGATTCTTGTTCTTTCTTTTGTTAATGTATTGTATCACGTTGATTGGTTTGCGGATGTTGAACCAACCTTGCAGCCTAGGGATAAATCCCACTTGGTCATGGTGAATAATCCTTTTAATGTACTGTTGGATCCTATTGACTAGTATTTTGGTGAGAGTTTTTGCATCCATGTTCATCAAGGATACTGGTCTGTCATTCTCCTTTTTGATGGGGTCTTTGTCTGGTTTTGGGATCAAGGTAATGGTGGCCTCATAAAACGACTTTAGAAGTTTTCCTTCCATTTCTATTTTTTGGAAGAGTTTCAGGAGAATAGGTATTAATTCTTTAAATGTCTGATAGAATACCCCTGGGAAGCCATCTGGCCCTGGGCTTTTGTTTTTTGGGAGATTTTTGATGACTCCTTCAATTTCCTTAGTGGTTATAGGTCTGTTCAGGTTTTCTATTTCTTCCCGGTTTAATTTTGGTAGTTGATACATCTCTAGGAATGCACCCATTTCTTCCAGGTTATCTAATTTGCTGACATAGATTCTCTCATAATATGTTCTTATTTATATTTGTTGTGTATTGTTGTGATCTCTCCCCTTTCATTCATGATTTTGTTGACTTGAGTCATTTCTCTTTTCTTTTTGATCAGTCTGGCCAGGGGTTTATCAATCTTGTTAATTCTTTCAAAGAACCAGCTCCTAGTTTCGTTCATCTGTTCTACCATTCCTTTGGTTTCTATTCCATGATTTCTGCTCTCATCTTACTTATTTCTCTTCTCCTGCTGGGTTTAGGCTTTATTTGCTGTTCTTTCTCCAGCTCCTTTAGGTGTAGGGTTAGGTTGTGTATTTGAGACCTTTCTTGTTTCTTGAGAAAGGCTTGTATCGCTATATACTTTCCTCTTAGGACTCCCTTTGCTGCATCCCAAAGATTTTGAACAGTTGTGTCTTCATTTTCATTGGTTTCCATGAATTTTTTTAATTCTTCTTTAATTTCCTGGTTGACCCATTCATTCTTTAGTAGGATGCTCTTTGGCCTCCATGTATTTGAGTTCTTTCCGACTTTCCTCTTGTGATTGAGATCTAGTTTCAAAGCATTGTGGTCTGAAAATAGGCAGGGAATAATCCCAATCTTTAGGTTTGAGACCTGATTTGTGACCTAGGATCCGATCAATTCTGGAGAATGTTCCATGAGCACTAGAGAAGAATGTGTATTCCGTTGCTTTGGGATGAAATGTTCTGAATATGTCTGTGAAGTCCATTTGGTCCAGTGTGTCATTTAAAGTCTTTATTTCCTTGTTGATCTTTTGCTTAGATGATCTGTCCATTTCAGTGAAGGGGGTTGTTAAAGTCCCCCACTATTATTGTATTGTTGTCAATGTGTTTCTTCACTTTTGTGATTAATTGCCTTATATAATTGGCTGCTCCCATGTTTGGGGCATAGATATTTACAAATGTTAGATCTTCTTGTTGGATAGACCCTTTAACTAGGATATAGTGTCCTTCCTCATGTCTTATTACAGTCTTTGTTTTAAAATCTTATTTGTCTGATATAAGGATTGCCACCCCAGCTTTCTTTTGGTGTCCATTAGCATGGTAAATGGTTTTCCATCCCCTCACTTTCAATCTGGGGGTGTCTTGGGTCTGAAATGAGTCTCTTGCAGACAGCATATTGGTGGGTCTTGTTTTTTAATCCAATCTGATAGCCTGTGTCTTTTGATTGGGGCATTGAGCCCAATGTAAATTCAGGGTAACTATTGAAAGGTATGAATCTAGTGCCATTGCATTGTCTGTAAGGTGGCTGTTACTGTATATTGTCTCTGTTCCTTTCTGGTCTATGTTACTTTTAGGCTCTCTCTTTGCTTAGAGGACCCCTTTCAATATTTCTTGGAGGGCTGGTTGCGTGTTTGCCAATTCCTTTAGTTTTTGTTTGTCCTGGAAGCTTTTTATCTCTCCTTCTATTTTCAATGACAGCTTAGTTGGATATAGTATTCTTGGCTGCATATTTTTCTCATTTAGTGTTCTGAAGATATCATGCCAGTCCTTTCTGGCCTGCCAAGTCTCTGTGGATAGGTCTGTTGCCAATGTAATATTTCTACCATTATAGGTTACATATCTCTTCTCCCGAGTTGCTTTCAGGATTTTCTCTTTGTCTCTGAGACTCGTAAGTTTTACTATTAGATGTCGGGGTGTTGACCTATTATTATTGATTTTGGAGGGGTTCTCTGTGTCTCCTGGATTTTGATGCCTGTTTCCTTCCTCACATTAGGGAAGTTCTCTGCTATTATTTGCTCCAACATACCTTCTGCCCCTCTCTCTCATTCTTCTTCTTCTGGGATCCCAATTATTCGAATGTTGTTTCATCTTATCATATCGCCTATCTCTCGAATTCTGCCCTCGTGATCCTGTAGTTCTTTCTCTCTTTTTCTCAGCCTCTTTATTTTCCATCATTTGGTCTTCTATATCACTGATTCTCTCTTCTGCCTCATTTATCCTAGCATTTAGTGCCCCCATTTTTGATTGCACCTCATTAATAGCCTTTTTGATTTTGACTTGGTTAGATTTTAGTTCTTTTATTTCTCCAGAAAGGGTTTCTCTCATAACTTCCATGCTTTTTTTAAGCCCAGCCAGTATCTTTAAAGTCATGATTTTGAACTCCAGGTCCAACATCGTACTAATGTCCATATTGAGTAGGTCTCTGGCTGACGGTACTATCTCTTGTTCTTTTTGCTGAGGTGACTTTTTCGTCTTGTCATTTTGTCCAGAGGAGAATAGATGAATGAGAGAACAGAATGCTACCAGGTTAACAATGTCCCCAGCAAATATACTCTATACAAATCAGAAAAGCCCTGAAACCAGGGGAAAAGAAAGGGAAAGAAAGGAAAAAGAAAGAGAAAAGAAAGAAAGAAAGAAAAAAGATAAAAACAAAAACAGAACAATACAAAAAAACCCGAATATGATCAAATATGATCAGGCTAGTGCATAGATCAGTGCCACACACTAGATTTTGGGCGTATTTTGGTCTGTTAGAAAATATATGTACAAAATAAGGGTTGATACAATGAAGGGATGGAAGATGACTGTAAAGATGAAAATTATAAAAGATTTAATAAAACGAATTGATACGATAAGAAGTTGTTTGAAAAAAGAAAGAAGAAGATTTAAAAAATAAAAAAAGGGAGAGAATGTGATCAGGCAGGAGACTAGAACAGAGCCATACACTAGTGATTTAGGGTATATGTTGATCTGTTAGAAGAAACTCTATCTCAAAATTTTAAAGAGAGAACAACTGATATATATATATATATGCCAAAAATAAGGGTAACTACTATGAAGGGAGAAAATATGACTCTAAAAATGAAAAATAAAAAATGTTTTTTTAAAAAAAGGGATTGATAAGATGTTTGTTGAAAAAGGGAAAAAGAAAAATTTTAAAAAAAGTTAAAAAATTTAACTTTGAAAAACTAACGAATCATGGTAAAAAAAGGCCATGAATTCTATGTGCAGTATTCCCCTAGCGCTGGAGTTCTCCCGTTCTCCATGATCGGTAAACTTGGTCTTGGCTTGCTGGCTGTTCGCGCTGTTCTTCTGGGGGAGGGGCCTGTTGCCGTGGTTCCCAAATGTCTTTGCCGGAGGCGGCATTGCCCCGCCATTGTCGTCCGGGCTAAGCAAGCTGCTCGGGTTTGCTCTCAGGAGCTTCTGTTCCCTGCAAGCTCTGGTACAGCTTTGGAGGACCAGGGTGAAAATGGTGGTCTCCCAAACTCCACTCGGAGGAGCTGAGAACTCGAGGCCCCGCTCCTCAGTGCGCCCCAGGAGAAAAGCAGTCACTCCCGTCTCCCTGGTCTCCGGCCACACTCCGTGCTCTCCCGGCCTGTGACCGAACATTTCTATCTCTAGCACTCGACCCCGTGTGGAGTCTCCAAACCCAGCAGATCCCTGCGGTGCGCTCCCGCGCCGCTCCTCCTGGGGGAGGGCAGGGGAGTCTCCCCGGATCTGCTGCTTGTTGGGTCCCTGCTGGAGGAGCAGTGGCCCGACTGGACCGCAGATCACAGTTTATGGCAACCCCAAGCTGAGAGACCACACCTCGGCTCCGTCTCTGCAGCTGGCTTCCCCGCTCCAATTCCTGGGAGCTCTGCTGCACTCAGGCACCCCCGGTCTTTCTGTGACCCCGAGGGTCCTGAGACCACACTGTCCCGCGAGGGTTCCATCCCCTGCTTAGCCACTGGAGCGACGTCCCTCAGCGGAGCCGACCTCTAAAAGGTCCGATTTTGTGCTCCGCGGCTCTATCACTTGCCAGAAGCGGCTGACGGAGGCCCCTCCCCCTCCATCTATCCTCCCGAATATCGCCTGGGATTCACTTCTCTGCACGGCCTACCTTCCAGTAAGTGGTCGCTTCTCTGTTCAGAGAGTTGTTGCTACTCTGTTCTTCGGTCTCCTGTTGAGTTCGTAAATGTTCAGAATCGTTTGATCCCTATTCGGCTGAATTCCTGAGACCAGAGAAATCCAGGTCTCCTACTCCTCCGCCATCTTGCTCCACCCTCCACGTTGAGAGTGATTATTGAAAGATATGAATTGTCATCATGTTGCCTGTGAAGATGTTGTTTTTATAGGTTCTCCCTGTAAATGTCTGTTGTATATCACTCTTGGGATCTTTCTCCTTTTATGGAACCCCTCTTAATATTTCTTGCAGGGCCAGCTTAGTGGTCACAGAGTCTTTCAGTTTCTGCCAGTCTTGGAAGCTCTGCATCTCTCCATCCATTCTAAATGACAGACTTTCTGGATAAAGTCTTCTTGGCCACATGTTCTTCTCATTTAGTACCCTGAATATGTCTTACCAGGTCTTTCTGGCTTGCCAGGTCTCTGTGGATAGGTCTGACATTATTCTGATGTTCCTCCCTCTGTACGTAAGGAATCTCTTCCCCCTAACTGCCCTTAAGATGGTTTCCTTGGTTCTAAGATTTGCAAGTTTTGCTATTACATGCCGGGGTGTTGACCTGTTTTCCTTGATCTTGGGAGGGGTCCTTTCTGCCTCTAGGATGCGAATGTTTGTTTCATTCCCCAGATTAAGGAAGTTCTCAGCTACAATTGGCTCAAATATATCTTCTAGTCCTCTCTCTCTCTCCACTCCCTCCAGGATTCCAATTATTCTGACATTGGAACGCTTCATGGTGTCACTTATTTCTCTGATTCTATTTTCATGGATTCTGAGTTGTTTTTCCCTGGCCTCCTCTTTTCCAGTTTTATCTATTATATTGTCTTCCAGGTCGCTTAATCATTCTTCTGCCTCACTTACCCTAGCTGTTAGATTATCTAGATGGACTGGATCTCATTGATAGCATTTTTAAGTTCTGCCAATTCAGCTTTCATTTCTGCCCTTAGAGACTCTATGTTGCCATTTATTGATTTCTCCATTCCAGCCGTTGTCTTCACAATTGCTAGCCTGAATTCCATCTCCAACATCTTGGTTATATCTACATCTATTTGTAAATCTGCAGCATAAGTCATAATCTCTGAGCCTTTTCTATTTTGGGGGTTCCTCCTCCTAGTCATTCTGTTGATGGGTGGTTGAGGGAACGTATAGAGTCCAAATTATTGACCAGCACCCAAGCAAGATGCACCTGTTTTCTAGTACCCATCATATAGTTTTCCTAGAAACCTATAAGCTGCCAACACTGAAACTGGAAGAAATTGACAACCTGAACAGGCCAATAACCAGTAATGAGATTGAAGCAGTGATCAAAAACCTCCCGAAAAACAAGAGTTCAGGGCCTGATGGATTCTCTGGGGAATTCTCCCAAACATTCAAAGAAGAAATAATACCAGGGGTCGGAGCAGGATGGTGGAGTAGCAGGAGACCTGGATTTCATCTGGTCTCAGGAATTCAGCTAGATCCAACCATTCTGAACACCTATGAACTCAACAGGAGATCAAAGAAAAGAATAGCAGCAACTCTCTGAACAGAAAAGCGACCACTTTCTGCAAAGTAGGACGTGCAGAGAAGTGGATCCGAGGTGATATTCGGGAGGATAGACGGCGGGGGAGGGGGCCTCCATCGGCCACTTCTGGCAAGTGATAGAGCCCCAGAGCACAAAATTGGAACTTCTAGAAGTCGGGTGCGCTGAGGGACGTAACTCCAGTGGCTATGCGGGGGGTGGAACCCTCGTGGGACAGTGTAGTCTCAGAACCCTTGGGGTCACAGAAAGACTGGGGGTGCCTGAGTGTGGCAGAGCTCCCAAGGCAGGCTCTCAGCTCGGGGTTGCCATAAACTGTGATTCGTGGCACAGTCAGGCCACTGCTCCTCCAGCAGGGACCCAACAAGCGGAAGATTCGGGAGACTCCCCTTCCTCCCCTGGGAGGAGGGGCGCGGGAGTGCACCGCAGGGATCTGCTTGGTTTGGAGACTCCACACGGGGTCATGACCCAGAGATAGAAACGCTTGATCACAGGCCAGGTGAGCACGGAATGCGGCCGGGGACCGGGGAGACAGGAGTGACTGACTGCTTTTCTCTCAGGGCTCACTGAGGAGCGAGGTCCCAAGTTCTCAGCTCCTCTGGGTGGAGATTGGGAGGCCACAATTTTCACTCTCATTCTCCAAAGCTGTACGGAAAGCTTGCAGGGAACAAAAGCTCCCGAGAGCAAAGCTGAGCAGATTACCTAGCCTGGACACCTCAAGGGCGGGACAATTCCGCCTCCAGCGAAGACATTTGGGAACCACGGCAACAGGCCCCTCCCCCAGAAGATCAGCAAGGACATCCCGCCAATACCAAGATTACTGATCAATGAGAACGGCAGAACTCCAGAGCTACGGGAATACTGCACATATAATCCATGGCTTTTCTTTAGTTTTTCAAAGTTAATTTTTTTCAATGTCTTTTTTTTAATTTTTCTATTTTCCTTTTTCAAATGACATCTTATCAATCCCTTTTTTAAAAAAACATTTTTATTTTTCATTTTTAGTCATATTGTATCCCTTCATAGTAGTTACCCTTATTTTTGGCATATATATACATAAATTGTCTCCTTTAAAACTTTGAGATACAGTTTCTTCTAACAGATCAAAATATACCCTAAATCACTAGTGTATGGCTTTGTTCTAGTCTCCTGCCTGATCACATTCTCTCCCTCTTTAATTTAAATCTTCTTTTTTCCTTTTTCAAACAACTTCTTATCAATTCCTTTTATAGAATTTTTTATAATTTTCATCTTTACAGTCATATTCCATCCCTTCATCATATCAAGCCTTACTTTTGTAAATATATAAATTTTTCCTTCTTTAAAATTTTGGGAGGCACTTTCTTCTAAGAGACCCAAATACATCCAAAATGTAGTGTGTGGCACTGATCTATGCACCAGCCTGATCATATTTGATCATATTCTGTTTTTTTTTTGTTTCGTTCTGTTTTTGTTTGTTTTTATCTTTTTCTTTTTCTTTTTTCTTTCTTTCCCTTTTTTTCCCCCTGGCTTCAGGTCTTTTCTGATTGTTTAGCGTATATATTCTGGGGATGCTGTTACCCTGTTAGCATTTTGTTCTCTCATTCATCTATTCTCCTCTGGATAAAATGACAAGATGGAAAAATCACCTCAACAAAAAGAACAAGAGGTAGTACCGACTGCCAGGGACCTACTCATTATGGACATTAGTACGATGTCGGACCTAGAGTTCAGAATCATGATTTTAAAGATACTAGCTGGGCTTGAAAAAAGCATGGAAGTTATTAGAGAATCGCTTTCTGGAGAAATAAAGAACTAAAATCTAACCAAGTCGAAATGAAAAAGGCTATTAATGAAGTGTAATCAAAAAGGGGAAGATACCTGCTAGGATAAATGAAGCAGAAGAGAGAATCAGCGATATAGAAGACCAAACGATGGAAAATAAAGAAGCTGAGAAAAGGAGAGATAAAGAACTACTGGATCACGAGGGCAGAATTTGAGAGATAAGCGATGCCATAAGATGAAACAACATTAGAATAATTGGGATCCCAGAAGAAGAAGAAAGAGAGAGGGGAGCAGAAGGTATATTGGAGCAAATAATAGCAGAGAACTTCCCTAATGTGAGGAAGGAAACAGGCATCAAAATCCAGGAGGCACAGAAAACCCCTCTCAAAATCAATAAAAATAGGTCAACACCCCGACATCTAAGAGTAAAACTTACGAGTCTCAGAGACAAAGAGAAAATCCTTAAAGCAGCTCAGAAGAATAGATCTGTAACCAACAATGGTAGAAACATTAGATTGGCAACAGACCTATCCACAGAGACTTGGCAGGCCAGAAAGGACTGGCATGATATCTTCAGAGCACTAAGCGAGAAAAATATGCAGCCAAGAATACTATATCCAGCTAAGTTGTCATTGAAAATAGAAGGAGAGATAAAAAGCTTCCAGGACAATCAAAAACTAAAGGAATTTGCATACACGAAACCAGCCCTACAAAAAATATTGAAAGGGGTCCTCTAAGCAAAGAGAGAGACTAAAAGTGACACAGACCAGAAAGGAACACAGACAATATACAGTAACAGTCACCTTACAGGCAATACAATGGCACTAAATTCATACCTTTCAATAGTTACCCTGAATGTAAATGGGCTAAATGCCCCATTCACAGGCTATCAGATTGGATTAAACAACAAGACCCATCAATATGTCTTTGTCTTTAAGACAAAGAGACTCATTTTAGACCCAAAGACACGCCCAGATTGAAAGTGAGGGGGTGGAAAACCATTTACCATGCTAATGGACACCAAAAGAAAGCTGGGGTGGCAATCCTTATATCAGACAAATTAGACTTTAAAACAAAGACTGTAATAAGACACGAGGAAGGACACTATATCCTACTTAAAGGGTCTATCCAACAAGAAGATCTAACAATTGTAAATATCTATGCCCCTAACATGGGAGCAGCCAATTATGTGAGGCAATAAATCGCCAAAGCAAAGAAACACATTGACAACAATACAATAATAGTGGGGGACTTTAACACACTCCTCACTGAAATGGACAGATCATCTAAGCAAAAGATCAACAAGGAAATAAAGACTTTAAATGACACACTGGACCAAATGGACTTCACAGATATATTCAGAACATTCCAGCCAAAGGAACGGAATACACATTCTTCTCTAGTGCCCATGGAACATTCTCCAGAATAGATCACATCCTAGGTCACAAATCAGGTCTCAAATGGTACCAAAAGATTGGGATCATTCCCTGCATCTTTTCAGACCACAGTGCTTTGAAACTAGAACTCAGTCACAAGAGGAAAGTCGGAAAGAACTCAAATACATAGAGGCTAAAGAGCATCCTACTAAAGAATGAATGGGACAACCAGGAAATTAAAGAAGAATTAAAAAAATTCATGGAAACCAATGAAAATGAAAACACAACTGTTCAAAATCTTTGGGAGGCAGCAAAGACAGTCCTGAGAGGAAAGTATATAGCAATACAAGCCTTTCTCAAGAAACAAGAAAGGTCTCAAGTACACAAGCTAACCCTACACCTAATGTAGCTAGAGAAAAAACAGCAAATAAAGCCTAAACCCAGCAGGAGAAGAGAAATAATAGAGATCAGAGCAGAAATCAATGAAATAGAAACCAAAAGAATGGTAGAACAGATCAACAAAACTATGAGCTGGTTCTTTGAAAGAATTAACAAGAGTGATAAACCCCTGGGCAGACTTATGAAAAAGAAAAGAGAAATGACTCAAATAAATATAATCATGAAAAAAGAGGAGAGATTACAACCAACACCAAGGAATTACAAACAATTATAAGAATTTATGAGCAACTATATGCCAGCAAATTGGGTAACCTGGAAGAAATGGGTGCATTCCTAGAGATGTATCAACTACCAAAATTAAACCAGGAAGAAATAGAAAACCTGAACAGACTTATAACCACTAAGGAAATTGAAGCAGTCATCAAAAATCTCCCAACAAACAAAAGCCCAGGGCCAGATGGCTTCCACGTGGAATTCTACCAAACATTTAAAGAAGAATTAATACCTAATCTTCTGAAACTGTTCAAAAAAATAGAAATGGAAGGAAAACTTCTAAAGTCGTTTTATGAGGCCACCATTACCTTGATCTGAAAACCAGACAAAGACCCCATCAAAAAGGAGAATTACAGACCAATATCCTTGATGAATATGGATGCAAAAATTCTCACCAAAACTCTAGGCAATAGGATCCAACAGTACATAAAAAAGATTATGCACCACGACCAAGTGCGATTTATCCCTGGGCTGCAAGGTTGGTTCAACATCCGCAAATCAATCAACGTGATACAATACATTAACAAAAGAAAGAACAAGAATCGTATGATCCTCTCAATAGATGCAGAAAAAGCATTTGACAAAGTAGAGCATCCTTTCTTGATCAAAACACTTCAGAGTATAGGGATAGAGGATACATACCTCAATATCATAAAAGCCATCTACGAAAAACCTATAGCGAATATCATTCTCAATAGGGAAAAACTGAGAGCTTTCCCCCTAAGGTCAGGAACGCGGCACGGATGTCCACTATCAGCACTGCCATTCAACATAGTATTAGAGGTCCTAGCCACAGCAATCAGACAACAAAAAGAAGTCAAAGCCATCCAAATCGGCAAAGAAGAAGTCAAACTCTCACTCTTTGTAGATGATATGATACTGTATGTGGAAAACCCAAAACACTCCACTCCAAAACTGCTAGAACTCATACAGGAATTCAGTAAAGTGGCAGGATATAAAATCAATGTACAGAAATCAGTGGCATTCCTATACACCAACTGCAAGACAGAAGAAAGAGAAATTAAGGAGTTGATCCCATTTACAATTGCACACAAAACCATAAGATACCTAGGAATAAATCTAACCAAAGAGGCAAAGGATCTGTACTCATAAAAGTATAAAATACTTATTAAAGAAATTGAGGATGACACAAAGAAATGGAAAAATGTTCCATGTTCGACACTGGAGGGGCGGAGCAAGATGGCGGAGGAGTAGGAGACCTAGATTTCGTCTGGTCTCAGGAATTCAGCTGAATAGGGATCAAACCATTCTGAACACCTACGAACTCAACAGGAGATCAAAGAGGAGAGTAGCAACAACTATCTGAACAGAGAAGCGACCACTTTCTGGAAGGTAGGACGTGCGGAGAAGTGAATCCGAGGCGATATTCGGGAGGATAGACGGCGGGGGAGGGGCCTCCGCCGGCCGCTTCTGGCAAGTGCTAGAGCCGCGGAGCACAAAATCGGACCTTTTAGAAGTCGGCTCCGCTGAGGGACGTCGCTCCAGTGGCTAAGCGGGGGTGGAACCCTCGCGGGACAGTGGGGTCTCAGGACCCTTGGGGTCACAGAAAGACCGGGGGTGTCTGAGGGCGGCAGAGCTCCCAGGTGTCGGAGCGGGGAAGCCAGCTGCAGAGACAGAGCTGAGGCGTGGGCTCTCAGCTTGCGGTTGCCATAAACTGTGATCCGCGGCCCAGTCGGGCCACTGCTCCTGCAGCAGGGACCCAACAAGCGGCAGATCCGGGGAGACACCCCTTCCTTCCCGGGGAGGAGCGGCGCAGGAACGCACTGCAGGGATCTGCTGGGTTTGGGGACTCCACATGGGGTCGGGTGCGACAGATACAAACGCTCGGTCACAGGCCGGGTGAGCACGGAGTGCTGCCGGAGACCAGGGACAAGGGAGTGACTGCTTTTCTCTGGGGGCGCACTGAGGAGCGGGGCCCTGAGTTCTCAGCTCCTCCGGGCGGAGATTGGGAGGCCACCATTTTTGCCCTGGTTCTCCAAGGCTGTACGGAGAGCTTGCAGGGAACAAAAGCTCCTGAGATCAAACCCGAGCAGCTTCCTTAGCCCGGAACGACAAGGGCGGGGCAATTCTGCCTCCTGGCAAAGACATTTGGGAACCACGGCAACAGGCCCCTCCCCCAGAAGACCAGCACGAACAGCCAGCAAGCCAAGACCAAGTTTACCAATCAAGGAGAACGGGAGAACTCCAGCGCTAGGGGAATACTGCACATAGACTTCATGGTTTTTTTTTACCATGATTCATTAGTTCATCAAAGTTAATTTTTGTTAACTGTTTTTTTTTTCTTTTTCTTTTTCCCTTTTTCAACCAACATCTTATCAATCTCTTTTAAAAAAAAAAACATTTTTTATTTTTCATTTTTAGAGTCATATTTTATCCCTTCATAGGAGTTAGCCTTCTTTTTGGCATATATATATAAGTTGTTCTCTCTTCAAAATTTTGAGATACACTTTCTTCTAACAGATCAAAATATACCCTAAACCACTAGTGTATGGCTCTGTTCTAGTCTCCTGCCTGATCACATTCTCTCCCTATTTTCTTTCTTTTTTTTTTAATCTTCTTTCTTTTTTCAAACAACTTCTTATCTTATCAAGTCCTTTTATAAATTCTATTATAATTTTCATCTTTACAGTCATCTTTTATCCCTTCATTGTATCAACCCTTATTTTGTACATATATGTCTTTCTTCCTTTAAAATTTTAGGAGGCACTTTTTTCTAACAGACCAAAATACGCCCAAAATCTAGTGTGTGGCACTGACCTATGCACTAGCCTGATCATATTTGATCACATTCTGCTTTTTTTGTATTCTTTTTTTGTTTTTACCTTTTTTCTTTTTTTTTTCTCTTTCTTTTTTCTTTCTTTCCCTTTCTTTTCCCCTGGTTTCAGGTCTTTTCGGATTTGTATAGAGTATATTTGCTGGGGACGTTGTAAACCTGTTAGCATTTTGTTCTCTCATTCATCTATTCTCCTCTGGACAAAATGACAAGACGGAAAAAATCACTTCAGCAAAAAGAACAAGAGGTAGTACCGTCAGCCAGGGACCTACTCAATACGGATATTAGTACAATGTCAGACCTAGAGTTCAGAATCATGACTTTAAAGATACTAGCTGGGCTTGAAAAAAGCGTGGAAGTTATGAGAGAAACCCTTTCTGGAGAAATAAAAGAACTAAAATCTAACCAAGTCGAAATCAAAAAGGCTATTGATGAGGTGCAATCAAAAATGGGGGCACTAACTGCTAGGATAAATGAGGCAGAAGACAGAATCAGTGATATAGAAGACCAAATGATGGAAAGTGAAGAGGCTGAGAAAAAGAGGGAGAAACAACTACAGGACCACGAGGGCAGAATTCGAGAGATAAGTGATTCGATAAGACGAAACAACATTAGAATAATTGGGATCCCAGAAGAAGAAGAATGAGAGAGAGGGGCAGAAGGTATACTGGAGCAAATAATAGCAGAGAACTTCCCTAATGTGAGGAAGGAAACAGGCATCAAAATCCAGGAGGCACAGAGAACCCCTCTCAAAATCAATAAAAATAGGTCAACACCCCGACATCTAATAGTAAAACTTACGAGTCTCAGAGACAAAGAGAAAATCCTGAAAGCAGCTCGGGAGAAGAGATATGTAACCTACAATGGTAAAAATATTAGATTGGCAACAGACCTATCCACAGAGACCTGGCAGGCCAGAAAGGACTGGCAAGATATCTTCAGAGCACTAAACGAGAAAAATATGCAGCCAAGAATACTATATCCAGCTAGGCTGTCATTGAAAATAGAAGGAGAGATAAAAAGCTTCCAGAACAAACAAAAACTAAAGGAATTTGC
Organism: Eumetopias jubatus; assembly: GCF_037043125.1. Lineage (NCBI taxonomy): Eukaryota > Metazoa > Chordata > Mammalia > Carnivora > Otariidae > Eumetopias > Eumetopias jubatus. The sequence goes on from NW_028275009.1 coordinate 95,137, forward strand.
AAACATGAAACCAGCCCTCCAAGAAATATTGAAAGGGGTCCTCTAAGCAAAGAGAGAGCCTAAAAGCAGAAAAGATCAGAAAGGAACACAGAAAATATACAGTAACAGTCACCTTACAGGTAATACAATGGCACTAAATTCATACCTTTCAATAGTTACCCTGAATGTAAATGGGCTCAATGCCCCAAGCAAAAGACACAGGCTATCAGATTGGATTAAAAAACAAGACCCATCCATATGCTGTCTGCAAGAGACTCATTTTAGACCCAAAGACACGCCCAGATTGAAAGTGAGGGGGTGGAAAACCATTTACCATGCTAATGGACACCAAAAGAAAGCTGGGGTGGCAATCCTTATATCAGACCAACTAGATTTCAAAACAAAGACTGTAATAAGAGATGAGGAAGGACACTATATCCTACTGAAAGGGTCTATCCAACAAGAAGATCTAACAATTGTAAATATCTATGCCCCAAACATGGGAGCAGCCAATTATATAAGGCAAATAATAACAAAAGCAAAGAAACACATTGACAACAATACAATAATAGTGGGGGACTTTAACACCCCCCTGACTGAAATGGACAGATCATCTGAGCAAAAGATCAACAAGGATATAAAGACTTTAAATGACACACTGGACCAAATGGACTTCACAGACATATTCAGAACATTCCATCCCAAAGCAACGGAATACACATTCTTCTCTAGTGCCCATGGAACATTCTCCAGAATTGATCACATCCTAGGTCACAAATCAGGTCTCAACCGGTACCAAAAGATTGGGATCATTCCCTGCATCTTTTCAGACCACAATGCTTTGAAACTAGATCTCAATCACAAGAGGAAAGTCGGAAAGAACTCAAATCCATGGAGGCTAAAGAGCATCCTACTAAAGAATGAATGGGTCAACCAGGAAATTAAAGAAGAATTTAAAAAATTCATGGAAACCAATGAAAATGAAAACACAACTGTCCAAAATCTTTGGGATACAGCAAAGGCAGTCCTGAGAGGAAAGTATATAGCAATACAAGCCTTTCTGAAGAAACAAGAAAGGTCTCAAATACACAATCTAACCCTACACCTAAAGGAGCTGGAGAAAGAACAGCAAATAAAGCCTAAACCCAGCAGGAGAAGAGAAATCATAAAGATCAGAGCAGAGATCAATGAAATAGAAACCAAAAGAACAGTAGAACAGATCAACGAAACTAGGAGCTGGTTCTTTGAAAGAATTAACAAGATTGATAAACCCCTGGCCAGACTGATCAAAAAGAAAAGAGAAATGACCCAAATCAACAAAATCATGAATGAAAGAGGAGAGATCACAAGCAACACCAAAGAAATACAAACAATTATAAGAACATATTATGAGCAACTCTATGCCAGCAAATTAGATAACCTGGAAGAAATGGGTGCATTCCTAGAGATGTAGCAACTACCAAAACTGAACCGGGAAGCAATAGAACACCTGAACAGACCTATAACCACTAATGAAATTGAAGCAGTCATCAAAAATCTCCCAACAAACAAAAGCCCAGGGCCAGATGGCTTCCCAGGGGAATTCTATCAGACATTTAAAGAAGAATTAATACCTATTCTCCTGAAACTGTTCCAAAAAATAGAAATGGAAGGAAAACTTCCAAATTCATTTTATGAGGCCACCATTACCTCGATCCCAAAACCAGACAAAGATCCCATCAAAAAGGAGAATGACAGACCAATATCCTTGATGAACATGGATGCAAAAATTCTCACCAAAATACTAGCCAATAGGATCCAACAGTACATTAAAAGGATTATTCACCACGACCAAGTGGGATTTATTCCTGGGCTGCAAGGCTGGTTCAACATCCGCAAATCAATCAACGTGATACCATACATTAACAAAAGAAAGAACAAGAATCATATGATCCTCTCAATAGATGCAGAAAAAGCATTTGGCAAAGTACAGCATCCTTTCTTGATCAAAACTCTTCAGAGTATAGGGATAGAGGGTACATACCTCAATATCATAAAAGCCATCTACGAAAAACCTACAGCGAATATCATTCTCAATGGGCAAAAGCTGAGAGCCTTTCCCCTAAGGTCAGGAACGCGGCAGGGATGTCCACTCTCACCACTGCTATTCAACATAGTATTAGAAGTCCTAGCCACAGCAATCAGACAACAAAAAGAAATCAAAGGCATCCAAATCGGCAAAGAGGAAGTCAAACTCTCACTCTTTGCAGATGATATGATACTTTATGTGGAAAACCCAAAAGACTCCACCCCAAAACTGCTAGAACTCATACAGGAATTCAGTCAAGTAGCAGGCTATAAAATCAATGCACAGAAATCAGTGGCATTCCTATACACCAACAACAAGACAGAAGAGAGACAAATCAAGGAGTCGATCCCATTCACAATTGCACCCAAAACCATAAGATACCTAGGAATAAATGTAACCAAAGAGGCAAAGGATCTGTACTCAGACAACTATAAAATACTCAGGAAAGAAATTGAAGAAGACACAAAGAAATGGAAAAACATTCCATGCTCATGGATTGGAAGAACCAACATTGTGAAGATGTCAATGCTACCTAGAGCAATCTACACATTCAATGCAATCCCCATCAACATACCATCCACTTTTTTCAAAGAAAGGGAACAAATAATCCTAAAATTTGTATGGAACCAGAAGAGACCCAGAATAGCCAGAGGAATCTTGAAAAAGAAAAGCAAAGCTGGCGGCATCACAATTCCGGACTTCCAGCTCTATTACAAAGCTGTCATCATCATGACAGTATGGTAGTGGCACAAAAACAGACCCATAGATCAATGGAACAGAATCGAGAGCCCAGAAATGGACCCTCAACTCTATGGTCAACTTATCTTTGACAAAGCAGGAAAGAATGTCCAGTGGAAAAATGACAGTCTCTTCAACAAATGGTGTTGGGAAAATTGGACAGCCACATGCAGAAGAATGAAACTGGACCATTTCCTTACACCACACACAAAAATAGACTCCAAATGGTTGAAAAACCTAAACGTGAGACAGGAGTCCATCCAAATCCTAAAGGAGAACACAGGTAGCAACCTCTTCGACCTCAGCCGCAGCAACTTCTTCCTAGAAACATCACCAAAGGCACGGGAAGCCAGGGCAAAAATGAACTGTTGGGATTTCATCAAGATAAAAAGCTTTTGCACAGCAAAGGAAACAGTCCACAAAACCAGAAGACAACCGACAGAATGGGAGAAAATATTTGCAAATGACAGATCAGATAAAGGGCTAGTATCCAAAATCTATAAAGAACTTATCAAACTCAACACCCAAAGAACAAATAATCCAATCAAGAAATGGGCAGAAGACATGAACAGACATTTCTCCAAAGAAGACATCCAAATGGCCAACAGGCACATGAAAAAGTGCTCAACATCGCTCGGCATCAGGGAAATCCAAATCAAAACCTCAATGAGATACCACCTCACACCCGTCAGAATGGCTAAAATTAACAAGTCAGGGAATGACAGATGTTGGCGGGGATGTGGAGAAAGGGGAACCCTCCTACACTGTTGGTGGGAATGCAAGCTGGTGCAACCCCTCTGGAAAACAGTATGGAGGTTCCTCAAACAGTTGAAATTAGAGCTACCATTCGATCCAGCAATTGCACTTCTGGGTATTTACCCCAAAGATACAAATGTAGGGACCCGAAGGGGTACGTGCACCCCAATGTTTATAGCAGCAATGTCCACAATAGCCAAACTGTGGAAAGAGCCGAGATGTCCATCGACAGATGAATGGGTAAAGAAGAGGTGGTATATATACACAATGGAATATTATGCAGCCATCAAAAGGAATGAGATCTTGCCATTTGCAACGACGTGGATGGAACTGGAGGGTGTTATGCTGAGTGAAATAAGTCAATCAGAGAAAGACATGTATCATATGACCTCACTGATATGAGGAATTCTTAATCTCAGGAACAAACTGAGGGTTGCTGGAGTGGTCGGGGGTGGGAGGGATGGGGTGCTGGGTGATGGACATTGGGGAAGATATGTGCTACGTTGAGCACTGTGAATTTTGTAAGACTGTTGAATCACAGATCTGTACTTCTGAAACAAATAACGCAACATATTTTAAGAAAAAAGAAAAAGAAGAAGATAGCAGGAGAGGAAGAATGAAGGGGAGTAAGTCAGAGGGGGAGACGAACCAGGAGAGATGATGGACTCTGAAAAACAAACTGAGGTTTCTGGAGGGGAGGAGGGTGGGGGGATGGGTTAGCCTGGTGATGGGTATTGAGGAGGGCACGTTCTGCATGGAGCACTGGGTGTTATGAACAAACAATGAATCATGGAACAGTACACCAAAACAAATTATGTAATATATGGTGATTAACATAACAATAAAAAAAGAAAATGTTCCATGCTCATGGACTGGAGGAAGAAAATTGTGAAGATGTAATGCTACCTAGGGCAATCTACACATTCAATGCAATCCCCATCAAAATACCATCAATTTTTTTCAAAGAAATGGAATAAATAATCCTAAAATTTGTATGGAACCAGAAAAGACTCCGAATAGCCAGAGGAATGTTGAAAAAGAAAAGCAAAACTGGCGGCATCACAATTCCGGACTTCAAGCTCTATTACAAAGCTGTCATCATCAAGACAGTATGGTACTGGCACAAAAACAAACACAAAGATCAATGGAACAGAATAGAGAGCCCAGAAATGGACCCTCCACTCTATGGTCAACTAATCTTTGACAAAGCAGGAAAGAATGTCCAATGGAAAAAAGACAGTCCTTCCACAAATGGTGTTGGGAAAATTGGACAGCCACATGCAGAAGAATGAAACTGGACCATTTCCTTACACCACAACAAAAATAGACTCCAAATTGTTGAAAGACCTAAACGTGAGACAGGAGTCCATCAAAATCCTAAAGGAGAACACAGGCAGCCAGCTCTTCGACCTCAGACGCAGCAACTTCTTCCTAGAAACATCACCAAAGGCAAGGGAAGCAAGGGTAAAAATGAACTATTGGGATTTCATCAAGAGAAAAAGCTTTTGCGCAGGAACAGAAACAGTGAACAAATCCAAAAGAGAACCGACAGAATGGGATAAGGTATTTGCAAATGATATATCAGATAAAGGGTTAGTATCCAAAATCTATAAAGAACTTATCAAACTCAACACCCAAAGAACAAATAATCCAATCAAGATATGGGCAGAAGACATGAACAGACATTTTTCCAAAGAAGACATCCAAATGGCCAACAGACACATGAAAAAGTGCTCAACATCGCTCGGCATCAGGGAAATCCAAATCAAAACCTCAATGAGATACCACCTCACAACAGTCAGAATGGCTAAAATTAACAAGTCAGGAAATGACAGATGTTGGTGGGGATGCGGAGAAAGGGGAATCCTACACTGTTGGTGGGAATGCAAGCTGGTGCAGCCACTCTGGAAAACATTATGGAGGTTCCTCAAAAAGTTGAAAATAGAGCTACCATATGATCCAACAATTGCACTACTGAGTATTTACCCCAAAGATACAAATGTAGGGATCCGAAGGGGTATGTGTACCCCGATGTTCATAGCAGCAATGTCCACAATAGCCAAACTGTGGAAAACGCCAAGATGTCCATCGACAGATGAATGGATAAAGAAGATGTGGTGTGTATATATATATATATATATATATATATATATATATATATACACACACACAATGGAATATTATGCAATAGGATACACACACACACACACACACACACACAATGCAATATTATGCAGCCATCAAAAGGAATGAGATCTTGCCATTTGCAACAAAGTGGACGGAAATGGAGGGTGTTATGCTGAGCATAATAAGTCAATCAGAGAAAGACATGTATCATATGACCTCACTGATATGAGGATTTTTTTAAAAAGATTTTATTTATTTAATTGATAGAGAGAGTGTGAGAGGGTACACAAGCAGGGGTAGTGGGAGAGGGAGAAGCAAGCTTCCAGCTGAGCAGGGAGCCCGATGTGGGACTCGATCCCAGGACCCCAGGATCATGACCTGAGCCGAAGGCAGTTGCTTAACCAAATGATCCACCCAGGCGCCCGATATGAGGAATTTTTAATCTCAGGAAACAAACTGAGGGTTGCTGGAGTGGGGGGTGGGTGGGAGGGATGATGTGGCTGGGTGATTGACATTGGGGAGGGTATGTGGTAAGGTGCGTGGTGTGAATTGTGCAAGACTGTTGAATCACAGATCTGTACTTCTGAAACAAATAATGCAATATATGTTAAGAAAAAAAAAGGAGATAGCAGGAGGGGAAGAATGAAGGGGGGAAAATCGGAGGGGGAGATGAACCAGAAGAGACGATGGACTCTGAAAAACAACCTGAGGGTTCTAGAGGGGAGGGGGTTGGGGGGATGGGTTAGTCTGGTGATGGGTATTAAAGAGTGCACGTTCTGCATGGAGCACTGCGTGTTATGCACAAACAATGAATCATGGAACAGTACATCAAAAACGAATGATGTAATATACAGTGATTAACATAACAATAAAAATTTAAGAAGAAAAAAAGAAGAAATAATACCTATTCTCCTGAAACTGTTTCAAAAAATAGAAACAGATGGAAAACTTCCAAACTCATTCTATGAGCCCACCATTACCTTAATCCCCAAACCAGGCAAAGACCCCATCAAAAAGTAGAATTTCAGACCGATATCCCTGATGAATATGGATTCCAAAGTCCTCAACAAAATCCTGGCTAATAGGATCCAACAATACATTAAAAGGATCATCCACCACAACGAAGTGGGATTTATCCCTGGAACGCAAGGGTGGTTCAACATATGCAAATCAATCAATGTGATAGATCACATTAATAAGAGGAGGGAGAAGAACCATATGGTCCTCTCAATTAATGCAGAAAAAGCATCTGACAAAATACAACATCCTTTCCTGATTAAAACTCTTCAGAGTATAGGGATAGTGGGAACATTCCACAAGTTCATAAAATCCATCTATGAAAAACCCACAGCGAATATCATCCTCAATGGGGAAAAGCTGAAAGCCTTTCCCTTAAGATCAGGAACACGTCAAGAATGCCCACTCTCACCACTATTGTTCAACATAGTACTAGAAGTCCTAGCAACAGCAATGAGACAACAAAAAGAAATAAAACGTATTCAAATTGGCAAAGAAGTCAAACTCTCTTTTCGTAGATGACATGACACTTTATGTGGAAAACCCGAAAGACTCCACCCCCAAATTACTAGAACTCATACAGCAATTCAGTAATGTGGCAGGATACAAAATCAACACACAGAAATCAGTTGCTTTCTTATACACTAACAACGCAACCGTAGAAAGAGAAATTAGGGAAATGATTCCATTTACAATAGCACCAAAAACCATAAGATTCCTCGGAATAAACCTAACCAAAGAGGAAGGATCTGTACTCTAAAAACTACAGAATACTCATGAAAGAAATTGGAGAAGACACAAAAAGATGGAAAAATATTCCATGCTCATGGATCGGAAAAATAAACATTGTTAAAATGTCTATGCTACCCAGAGCAATCTGTACCTTCAATGGCATCCCGATCAAAATTCCAACGACATTTTTCAAAGTGCTGGAACAAACAATCCTAAAATTTGTATGGAATCAGAAAAGACCCCGAATCGCCAAGGAAATGTTGAAAAAGAAAAAGAAAGCTGGGGGCATCACGTTGCCCGATTTCAAGCTATATTACAAAGCTGTGATCACCAAGACAGCTTGGTACTGGCACAAAAACAGGCATATAGACCAATGGAAGAGAAGAGAGAACCCAGATATGGACCCTCAAGTCTATGGTCAAATAATCTTTGACAAAGCAGGAAAAAACATGCAATGGAAAAAAGACAGTCTCTTCAATAAGTGGTGCTGGGAAAACTGGACAGCCACATGCAGAAGAATGAAACTCGACCATTCTCTAACACCATTCACAAAGATAAACTCAAAGTGGATGAAAGACTTCAATGTGAGACAGGAATCCATCAAAATCCTAGAGGAGAACATAGGCAGGCAGTAAGCTCTTTGACATCACCCACAGCAACTTCTTTCAAGATAGATCCCCAAAAGCTAGTGAAACAAAAGCAAAAATGAACTTTTGGGACTTCATCAAGATAAAAAGCTTCTGCACAGCAAAGGAAACAGTCAACAAAACAAAGAGGCAACCCACAGAATGGGAGAAGATATTTGCAAATGACACTACAGATAAAGGGCTGGTATCCAAGATCTATAAACAACTTCTCAAACTCAACACCCAAAGAACAAATAGTCAAAAAATAGGCAGAAGATATGGAAAGACACTTCTCTGAAAAAGACATACAAATGGCTAACAAGCACATGAAAAAGTGTTCATCATCATTAGCCATCAGGGAAATTCAAATCAAAACCACACTGAGATACCACCTTACTCCAGTTAGAATGGCAAAAGTGGACAGGGAAAGAAACAACAAATGTTGGAGAGGTTGTGGAGAAAGGGGAGCCCTCTTACACTGTTGGTGGGAATGCAAGTTGGTACAGCCACTTTGGAAAACAGTGTGGAGGTTCCTCAAAAATTTAAAAATAGAGCTACCCTATGACCAAGCAATTACACTCCTGGGTACTTACCCCAAAGACACAGATGTAGTGAAAAGAAGGGCCATATGCATCGAATGTTCATAGCAACAATGTCCGCAATAGCCAAACCGTGGAAAGAGCCAAGATGCCCTTCAACAGTTGAATGGACAGAGAAGATGTGGTCCATATATACAATGGAATATTACTCAGCCATCAGAAAGGATGAATACCCAACTTTTACATCAACATGGATGGGACTGGAAGAGATTATGCTAAGTGAAATAAGTCAAGCAGAGAAAGTCAATTATCATATGGTTTCACTTATTTGTGGAACATAAGGAATAGCATGGAGGACATTAGGCGAAGGAAGGGAAAAATGAAGGGGGGGTGAAATCAGAGAGAGGGATGAACCATGAGAGACTATGGACACTGAGAAACAAACTGGGTTTTAGAGGAGAGGGGGAGGGGAGACTGGTTAGCCGGGTGATGGATATTAAGGAGGGCACGTACTGCATGGAGCACTGGGTGTTATACGATAACAATGGATTGTGGTTCACCACATCAAAAACTACTGATGTATCATATGCTGACTAAATAACATAATAAAATTAAAAAAAAAATTAAACCTGTGTTAAGATGGGTTTGCCAATACTACTTTACGTGAATTAAGAATATTTTAAACCTTAAAAACTCTAATATTGTAGATATTAATACATGCAACCCACGTAATGAAAAACTCTTTGATATCTTCAATAATTCAAGTGTGGAAGGGTCTTGAGAGCACAAACTGGGAGAATTGGGATCCCGGGAATGCCTCCGGCTGTCCTGCCGCTGCTGCGCCACAAGGGGGCAGCATGCTCCCTACTACTCACCCACAGGGGTCTCCCCACATCCCTGTAGAGCACACCTCCCACCTCCTTTCTTTCCTTCTCTGCACTCTCCTGAGCTGCACAGCCTCTTCATGACAGGAAGTAACCTTCTAAGCGTGGTGCCATCAAGACCAAGGCAGTCACATATTACTCTGTAAATGTTCATCAGATGTCTCCTATGCAAAGCTTATCACCCAAGGCTGAGTGCACAGGAGAAGGCCCCTCTCAGAGTTAAGTAAGTAGTGAGGGAGTGGGACCCAAAGGCAAGACACTAAACAGCAACACGGTGATGAGTGCGAAAGCCCTTTATTTTCTCTACAGGACCGAATGTTAAGAATAGATTCCTGACCTGACGGGCGGAGGAAAACCAACAAGGGAGATACTGAGATACTGGCCAGGAATGTCTGGAAGGATCTGGAATCTCAGGGACATAAGAAGGACAAACACCAGGTTCTGAGAGACATAGAAGAGGAGGGATTGGAAAACTAGAAGCCAGGGAACAGGAAGGGGAACACGGGATTTTTCTATTTGGAAGGTGAGGTTTCCCAGAAGTCAGGAGAGTTTGAGCAAAGACCATAGGTAAAATGGGAAGTAGAGGACATTCTACCTTGGGAGGAGTGCAGGTGGGGCTCTAAGGAGCAGACCTACTGGAGGGGCCTCACTACAGAGGCAGGGGCAGGGTCCAAGCTGCCCCCAGCAGTCTGTCTCAGAGAACACAGGACACTGGTGGGTGAAGGCCATGAGCAAGCTAGGTGGGGGTCAGCCTCGTGTGGACTAGCCCGAAGGGACAGTGGTCTGACTTACCCATGCCCATCCTAATACGCCGGAGACACAGAATGAGCAGTGTGGGGGCAGGGGTGTCAGCAGGCCTGTGGTCAGGAGTCCAGATCCGGAAATCTCCATGGAAGAGCATCTGGGAGTCCTGGGCTGAGATGGAGGGAAGGAGGACAGGGAAGACGGAGGGAGGGAGGTGTACAGGAAGAGGCAGCGGGTGGTGTGGCCAGGAAGGGGTTTGGCCCAGGAGCCATCTGCCCTGCAGGAGAGGGAGCCTGACCTCTCTTGCTGGGGGAGCTGCAGGTCAATGGGGTGGAGGGTGTGGGGGGAGGGAGCAGACAGGGCCCTGGAGCCCTGAGGCATGTGGTATTGGGACAACCCCAAGCCCCCTCCAGACTCCAGCAAAGCCTGGAGGCAGCCCTAGAAATGAGTAATGGCCAGCAAGTCTAGCCTCCTCACTTAGTGAAGAAAAGGGACATAGCCGATGAACATAGGGGAAGGGAAGGAAAAATGAAATCAGGTGAAAATGAGAGGGAGGCAAACCGTCAGAGAGGCTGACCTCTAGGACACAAACCGAGGGTTGCTGGAGGGGAGATGGGTGGGGAAAGGATAACTGGGCGATGGGCATTAAGGAGGGCACTTGGTGTCATGAGCACTGGCTGTTACATGCGACTGATCCATGGCTAATTCTTCCCGTGAAACTCAGGGAAAAAAAAAAAAGAAAAGGAAAGGAAAGGGAGTCCTGGCCAGTGGGATGAATGACTTCCCCCAACGCCCACACAGCAAGTCTGGCAGAGCGAGGGCGGGACCCAGTTCCTAGCTCCCCCTTCTGCCATGACCCTTCCCCCAGGGTCCCACAGGCGAAAAGAGGCAGGGCCTGGCGAGGTCCCACTGTGTGCCTGGGGTCCCCACCCCTCCTTTACACATCAGCTTGGAAGGGGTGAGCTTCCCTGGGGGCCAACAGCAGGACAGCTGCGCAGAGGGGCAGAGACAGCCCCAGTCTTGGTCCTGGGCGTGGGGGAAGGAGGACAGGCACAGGACGAGGGCCGCAGGAGCCACTGTCTGCTCACCTGTTTGCCCATTTGCTTGAACACAGCTAAGGAGACCGCACCCATGTCTCCCACGGACAACCTCCAGGGATCCTGTGCAGACCAGGAAATCTCCCCAGTTCATTGTAGAGGCAAGGACAGGCTGCCTCAAAATGTGCCATTTTGGTATACTGATTCTCTATTTATGTATTTCTGATTTTAGTTTTAAGCAATCTCTACACCCTACCTGGGTCTCAAACTCATGACCTCAAGATGCAGAGTCCCAGACTCCACTGACTGAGCCAGCCAGGTGCCCCTGGCATACTGAATATTTTCAGCAAAAGTGACTTAGGACACAGCTTATGCAAGGACACTTAGACCTTCCCCCTGAAAGCAGGAAATACACCTCCATGGAAAAGTACCCTCCCTGAAGCAGGAGGTAAAGAGACTGCCTTTTCCTCAGAGGTGGGGAAGTTAGAGCCGAAAACGCTTTAGAAACAACCCCTGTTACTTTTTACCAAGTATGGCTCCAGCCCAAACTCTGTCTAGACGTCCTTATTAATCCAAGCTCCCAAAGCTCAGGGTTCTTTGTCCTGTCAATGCCTCACAGATTTACTGTCCCTTTGTCTAAAATGGGTGAAACTGCCTGCCTTGGTCCCTTCTTGGAGTCTCAGTCGCATTATTGGGCCCCCAATCACTGTCCTATTAATCTGACTCACGTAATTTTAATTCTTAGTCCTGCTAAGACCTTGAGGGTGGAGAAGAACTTCCCCTCCCTTCATCAAGCCCTAGTAGGAGGCTCTGAGTCTCCCCAAGGAGAAGACCTCACTTCCCACCACCTGCATCCCAACCTCTGGCCTTGGGGAGCATTGAGGAGGTTGGGTAGGGGGGAGCCCCAACTGCGGGAGCCCAGAATAGGCTGCCTGGGTCAGGACCTGCACTGTGCAGCCCGGCCCTCCCTGAAGTCCGGGTGGGCCTGGGATCACGGGGCCCGCTATGGCCTTCTGACCTGCAAGAACTCACTGGCATCACGGGACCCCCCAGTGTGGACTCCCTTGTGTTTCAAAGCCAGTCTAACCTCTCAGTCCTGCCGACTGCTGATCCTGTTCTCACAGCCCCCCAAGTCACTCTCGTCCTGATGTGATGCCCCAGGGTCACGGTCAAGGAACCTCAAAAGCCCTATGTTCAGGAGAACTCTCCCCACGCTTGTCCTGTTCCACATCACTGGGTACTCTGCCCCAAGCTGGCGCATGCGCAGCACTCTCCTCTCAGCTGACCCGAGGCACTGAGGGCCCTGCAGGCCTCTGGAGCCAGGACTGGTCCCTGGTCACCAGTGTAGTGGGGCCCACACAGCAAAAATCACCATGAGATCATGGGGTACTCGACATACACCAACTTCCAAGCACTAAGCTACACAAATGCTCATCTTTTCCCCTACAGTAGAACCACGAGTATCTGCACTGCTTTGCCAGGATGGAGCAGGCAACTGACAAATCAGCCCCGGCCCTATATGAGTGACCTGGGAATACTGAGTATGGAGAAGACTTGGACCCCATCAGGCAGAATGTCACCTTTTAAAAGCTGCTTCCAAAAAATTGGGGGGTTGACTCCTTCTACCCTGGAAGGTATGCAGGTGGTTGGGAAGCAGCCTGAGCAACATAGCCTGCCCAAGCCTGGCTGATGGGGTTCTTACTGTGCATGCACACGCTGTGCATCAACAGGGCAAGAAACGGGAGAGGCTGGTCACTGGAGCAGGCTTCTGGGGACACAAGGCCACCTGCCTCATTCTAAACTCTAATTACACAGTTTTTCACTGAAGGCAGAGATGGAGAAACCAATCTTGCCAGGACAGAGCCAGACAGGCTGGGTAGGGCACTGGAATTCCAGCAAGACTCACCAGGGAGCCTTTACTGCTGGTCAAGCCTGGAACCCCATCCAGAGTGGGTCCAAATGGGTACTGACTCTGGCCAGTTGAAAACTGCAGCCTCCTGGAGGTATCACATTCCCTGGTTTCAAACTCTAGTGTGAAACTCTAATAATGAAAACAGTAGGGCACTCAGACATATACATGAATGGAATGGAATAGAGAGCCCAGGAAAAACCATGCATATAAAGGTCAATAAACTGATGACAAAGAGGCAAGTCCATACAAGGGGGAAAAGACAGTGTCTTCAATAAAGAGTATTGGAAAGACTGGACATGCATAAGAATGAGACTGGACTACTGTCTTACAGCATACAGAAATATAAATTCAAAATGAATTACAGACTTGACTGTAAGAACCAAAACCATGAAACTCCTAGAAGAAAATATAGCCAGGATGCTCTTTGACATTGGTCTTAGCAATATATTTTTTGGACCAGTCCCCTCAGGCAAGGGCCACAGAAGCTAAAATAAACAAATGGCTTAATATCAAATGAACAGCTTTTGCACAACAAAGGAAACCTACAACATAACAAAAAGGCAACCCAGTGAATGGGAGAAAACATGTGCAAAACGTTCATCCAATGAGAGTTAATATTGAGAATATGTAAAGAACTTATACAACGTCATGCCAAAACCACTAATAACCTGGTTTAAACATGGGCAGAAGACTTGAATCGACTGTTTCTCAAACAAAACACAGATGGCAAACAGGCTTCCGAAAAGATGTTCAATATCACTGATCATCAGGGAAATGCGTATCAAAACCACAATGAGATATGGCTTCCTACCTGTCAGAGTGGCTATTACCAAAAAGACAAAAAATAACAAGTGTTGTTGAGGATGTGGAGAAAATGGAACCCTCGCGCACTGTTGCTGGGAATGTGCATTGGTGCAGCCCTACGGAAAACATTAGGGAAGGTCCTCAAAAAATTAAACATAGAAATACTGTATGACCCAGCAATTCCACTTCTGGGTATATACATGAAGAAAACAAACAAACAAACAAAAAAAAAAAAACACCAATCCGGAAAGATATACACATCCTTGTGTTTCTGGCAGCATTATTTACAAGGGCCAAGATTTGGATGCAACCCTAAATGTCTGTCGATAAATGAATAAAGAAGATGAGGCATGTATACATAAGGAATATAACTCAGCTGGGAAAATGAATGCAATCTTAACATTTGCAACAACTTGAATGGACCTAAGAGTATTATGCTAAGTGAAATGAATCACAGAAAAACAAACCTAGAGTGATTTCACTTATATGTGGAATCTAAAACACAAAACAAATTGGAACCAGACTCATAGATACAGGAAACAAGCTTTTGGTTACCAGACGAGGAAGGGGTCGGGGCAGATTATATAGGTAAACGGGATTAAGCGGTACAAACTTCCAGTTATAAAATAAATAGGCCATGGGGATGAATATACACGTAGGGAATATAGACAATATAATTACAGTCACTTTGTAGGATGACAGACGGTAACTAGACTTACCCTAAGGATCATTTAGTAATGTATAAAACTATCGGATCACTCTGATGTACACCATCTCATTTTTATTGTATACCAATGACACTCCAATTAAAAAAAGTAATTAAATTGAAAAAAAATAAAAAATAAAACTGCTACCTCACAAAGATTCTGGGGCTGGGCTCCCCCTACCAAGCATACCGGGCAGTTACTTGGGGCTAAGGCCCCAGGTGCCCAAGACCTGCTGAAGGAGTGTGCCCTGCACATGCAGGGCTGCTCAGTGCAGCGTTCCCAGGGATTTGGAACAGGGCAAGGGTTTGCAGACTCTGGTTTCAGGAGCTGGCTCTCAGGGTACAAGGGGTTTGTACAGTCACATGCCTTATATGCACAATGCAGCCTAGGCTCACCTTAGGCACAGCTGGAGGATACTGAACTAGCTACGGCAAGGAAGGGCCACTGGCTGGCAATTCCTCCAGTAAGAGAGAGCTGGGCTGTCTGGCAAGGGAGACACCAGGTCCCCAATCAGGCAAACAGTCCAGACGTACTGTACATGGACCGGGCAGTTCAGGGATGCCCAGGATCTGGAACAAGGCGAGTGTCTGAGGAGGCCAGGTCATTGGATCCGTCTCTAGAGGGATAAGGGGTATGTCTAACTTCAAGACATAACCTGCAGAAACGAGCATACTTTTCCCAAAGACACAGCTGGAAGAGACTGGAATATATTCCCAGGGCAGAGTTAGTTGGCTGGAAGATGATTCTTCCAAGAAGAGTCCTCTGGGTTCCCTGGTTCTGGAAGAGCCCTGGACCTGATTAGGCTACAAGTCCAAATAAGGATTTGCAGCTGCTGCCTCAATGTGATTCTCGGGGAGTGAGCTGGGGACTGTGCACCCCAAATCCGGGCCCGAGGCCCTCCCACCTACTCTGTGCTGCCCTGCAAGCAGGTGCGCTCCAGGGGAAGCTGGTGGCCTCTCGGGCTGAAGTCACACATTTCCCATTCTTGGGGTCTTCATCCATTCTTAACAACTGAGCCACTCAGGCGCCCCTATCTTCATCCATTCTTTTTTTTTTTATTTTTTTATTGTTATGTTAATCACCATATATTACATCATTAGTTTTTGGTGCAGTGTTCCATGATTCATTGTTTGTTCATAACACCCAGTGCTCCATGCAGAACGTGCCCTCCTCAATACCCATCACCAGGCTAACCCATCCCCCTACCCCCCTCCCCTCTAGAACCCTCAGTTTGTTTTTCAGAGTCCATCATCTCTCATGGTTCGTCTCCCCCTCTGACATACTCCCCTTTTCTTCCTCTCCTGTTATCTTCTTCTTTTTCTTTTTTCTTAAAATATGTTGCGTTATTTGTTTCAGAAGTACAGATCTGTGATTCAACAGTCTTGCACAATTCACAGCGCTCACCGTAGCACATACCCTCCCCAATGTCTATCACCCAGCCACCCCATCCCTCCCACCCACAACCACTCCAGTAACACTCAGTTTCTTTCCTGAGATTAAGAATTCCTCATATCAGTGAGGTCATGTGATACATGTCTTTCTCTGATTGACTTATTTCACTCAGCATAACACCCTCCAGTTCCATCCACGTCGTTGCAAATGGCAAGATCTCATTCCTTTTGATGGCTGCATAATATTCCATTGTGTATATATATATATACCACCTCTTCTTTATCCATTCATCTGTCGATGGGCATCTTGGCTCTTTCCACAGTTTGGCTATGGTGGACATTGCTGCTATAAACATTGGGGTACACGTACCCCTTCGGGTCCCTACATTTGTATCTTTGGGGTAAATACCCAGAAGTGCAATGGCTGGATCGAATGGTAGCTCTAATTTCAACTGTTTGAGGAACCTCCATACTGTTTTCCAGAGGGGTTGCACCAGCTTGCATTCCCACCAACAGTGTAGGAGGGTTCCCCTTTCTCCACATTCCCGCCAACATCTGTCATTCCCTGACTTGTTAATTTTAGCCATTCTGACGGGTGTGAGGTGGTATCTCATTGAGGTTTTGATTTGGATTTCCCTGATGCCGAGCGATGTTGAGCACTTTTTCATGTGCCTGTTGGCCATTTGGATGTCTTCTTTGGAGAAATGTCTGTTCATGTCTTCTGCCCATTTCTTGATTGGATTATTTGTTCTTTGGGTGTTGAGTTTGATAAGTTCTTTATAGATTTTGGATACTAGCCCTTTATCTGATATGTCATTTGCAAATATTTTCTCCCATTCTGTCGGTTGTCTTTTGGTTTTGTGGACTGTTTCCTTTGCTGTGCAAAAGCTTTTTATCTTGATGAAATCCCAATAGTTCATTTTTGCCCTGGCTTCCCGTGCCTTTGGTGAAGTTTCTAGGAAGAAGTTGCTGCGGCTGAGGCCGAAAAGGTTGCTACCTGTGTTCTCCTTTAGGATTTGGATGGACTCCTGTCTCACGTTTAGGTCTTTCAACCATTTGGAGTCTATTTTTGTGTGTGGTGTAAGGAAATGGTCCAGTTTCATTCTTCTGCATGTGGCTGTCCAATTTTCCCAACACCATTTGTTGAAGAGACTGTCTTTTTGCCATTGGACATTCTTTCCTGCTTTGTCAAAGTAAGTTGACCATAGAGTTGAGGGTCCATTTCTGGGCTCTCGATTCTGTTCCATTGATCTATGGGTCTGTTTTTGTGCCACTACCATACTGTCTTGATGATGACAGCTTTGTAATAGAGCTGGAAGTCCGGAATTGTGATGCCGCCAGCTTTGCTTTTCTTTTTCAGTATTCCTCTGGCTATTCTGGGTCTCTTCTGGTTCCATACAAATTTTAGGATTATTTGTTCCCTTTCTTTGAAAAAAGTGGATGGTATGTTGATGGGGATTGCATTGAATGTGTAGATTGCTCTAGGTAGCATTGACATCTTCACAATGTTGATTCTCCCAATCCATGAGCATGGAACGTTTTTCCATTTCTTTGTGTCTTCTTCAATTTCTTTCCTGCGTATTTTATACTTTTCTGAGTACAGATCCTTTGCCTCTTTGGTTAGATTTATTCCTAGGTATCTAATGGTTTTGGGTGCAATTGTAAATGGGATCGACTCCTTGATTTGTCTCTCTTCTGTCTTGTTGTTGGTGTATAGGAATGCCACTGATTTCTGTGCATTGATTTTATAGCCTGCTACTTGACTGAATTCCTTTATGAGTTCTAGCAGTTTTGGGGTGGAGTCTTTTGGGTTTTCCACATACAGTATCATATCATCTGCAAAGAGTGAGAGTTTGACTTCCTCTTTGCCGATTTGGATGCCTTTGATTTCTTTTTCTTGTCTGATTGTTGTGGCTAGGACTTCTAATACTATGTTGAATAGCAGTGGTGAGAGTGGACATCCCTGCCGCGTTCCTGACCTTAGGGGAAAAGCTCTCAGTTTTTCCCCATTGAGAATGATATTCGCTGTAGGTTTTTCATAGATGGCTTTTATGATATTGAGGTATGTATCCTCTATACCTATACTCTGAAGAGTTTTGATCAAGAAAGGATGTTGTACTTTGTCAAATGCTTTTTCTGCATCTATTGAGAGGATCATATGATTCTTGCTCTTTCTTTTGTTAATGTATTGTATCACGTTGATTGATTTGCGGATGTTGAACCAGCCTTGCAGCCCAGGAATAAATCCCACTTGGTCCTGGTGAATAATCCTTTTAATGTACTGTTGGATCCTATTGGCTAGTATTTTGGTGAGAATTTTTGCATCCATGTTCATCAAGGATATTGGTCTGTAATGCTCTTTTTTGATGGGGTCTTTGTCTGGTTTTGGGATCAAGGTAATGCTGGCCTCATAAAATGAGTTTGGAAGTTTCCCTTACATTTCTATTTTTTGGAACAGTTTCAGGAGAATAGGTATTAATTCTTCTTGAAATGTCTGATAGAATTCCCCTGGGAAGCCATCTGGCCCTGGGCTTTTGTTTGTTGGGAGATTTTTGATGACTGCTTCAATTTCATTAGTGGTTATAGGTCTGTTCAGGTTTTCTATTTCTTCCTGGTTCAGTTTTGGTAGTTGCTACATCTCTAGGAATGCACCCATTTCTTCCAGGTTATCTAATTTGCTGGCATAGAGTTGCTCATAATATGTTCTTATAATTGTTTGTATTTCTTTGGTGTTGCTTGTGATCTCTCCTCTTTCATTCATGATTTTGTTGATTTGGGTCATTTCTCTTTTCTTTTTGATCAGTCTGGCCAGGGGTTTATCAATCTTGTTAATTCTTTCAAAGAACCAGCTCCTAGTTTTGTTGATGTGTTCTACTGTTCTTTTGGTTTCTATTTCATTGATTTCTGCTCTGATCTTTATGATTTCTCTTCTCCTGCTGGGTTTAGGCTTTATTTGCTGTTCTTTCTCCAGCTCCTTTAGGTGTAGGGTTAGGTTGTGTATTTGAGACCTTTCTTGTTTCTTGAGAAAGGCTTGTATTGCTATATACTTTCCTCTAGGACTGCCTTTGCTGTATCCCAAAGATTTTGAACAGTTGTGTTTTCATTTTCATTGGTTTCCATGAATTTTTTTAATTCTTCTTTAATTTCCTGGTTCACCCATTCATTCTTTAGTAGGATGCTCTTTAGCCTCCATGGATTTGAGTTCTTTCCGACTTTCCTCTTGTGGTTGAGTTCTAGTTTCAAAGCATTGTAGGCTGAAAATATGCAGGGAATGATCCCAATCTTTTGGTACCAATTGAGACCTGATTTGTGACCTAGGATGTGATCAATTCTGGAGAATGTTCCATGGGCACTAGAAAAGAATGTGTATTCCTTTGCTTTGGGATGGAGTGTTCTGAATATGTCTGTGAAGTCCATTTGGTCCAGTGTGTCATTTAAAGTCTTTATTTCCTTGTTGATCTTTTGCTTAGATGATCTGTCCATTTCAGTCAGGGGGGTGTTAAAGTCCCCCACTATTATTGTATTGTTGTCAATGTGTTTCTTTGCTTTTGTTATTAATTGCCTTTTATAATTGGCTGCTCCCATGTTCGGGGCATAGATATTTACAATTGTTAGATCTTCTTGTTGGATAGACCCTTTAAGTAGGATATAGTGTCCTTCCTCATCTCTTATTACAGTCTTTGTTTTAAAATCTAGTTTGTCTGATATAAGGATTGCCACCCCAGCTTTCTTTTGGTGTCCATTAGCATGGTACATGGTTTTCCACCCCCTCACTTTCAATCTGGGGATGTCTTTGGGTCTAAAATGAGTCTCTTGCAGACAGCATATGGATGGGTCTTGTTTTTTAATCCAATCTGATAGCCTGCGTCTTTTGATTGGGGCATTTAGCCCATTTACATTCAGGGTAATTATTGAAAGGTATGAATTTAGTGCCATTGTATTACCTGTAAGGTGACTGTTAACTGTCTGTTGTCTGTGTTCGTTTCTGCTCTTTGCTGCTTTTAGGTTCTCTCTTGGCTTAGAGGACCCCTCTCAATATTTCTTGGAGGGCTGGTTTCGTGTTTGCAAATTCCTTTAGTTTTTGTTTGTTCTGGAAGCTTTTTATCTCTCCTTCTATTTTCAATGATAGCCTAGCTGGATATAGTATTCTTGGCTGCATATTTTTCTCGTTTAGTGCTCTGAAGATAGCTTGCCAGTCCTTTCTGGCCTGCCAGGTCTCTGTGGATAGGTCTGTTGCCAATCTAATGTTTCTACCATTTTAGGTTACATATCTCTTCTCCCGAGCTGCTTTCAGGATTTTCTCTTTGTCTCTGAGACTCGTAAGTTTTACTATTAGATGTCGGGGTGTTGACCTATTATTATTGATTTTGAGAGGGGTTCTCTGTGCCTCCTGGATTTTAATGCCTGTTTCCTTCCTCACATTAGGGAAGTTCTCTGCTATAATTTGCTCCAATATACCTTCTGCCCTCTCTCTCTCTCTTCTTCTTCTTCTGGGATCCCAATTATTCTAATGTTTCGTCTTATCATATCACTTATCTCTCGAATTCTGCCCTCATGATCCTGTAGTTGTTTCTCTCTCTTTTTCTCAGCCTCTTTATTTTCCATCATTTGGTCTTCTCTATCACTGATTCTCTCTTCTGCCTCATTTATCCTAGCATTTAGTGCCCCCATTTTTGATTGCACCTCATCAATAGCCTTTTTGATTTCGATTTGGTTAGATTTTAGTTCTTTTATTTCTCCAGAAAGGGTTTCTCTCATAACTTCCACGCTTTTTTCAAGCCCAGCTAGTATCTTTAAAGTCATGATTCTGAACTCTAGGTCCGACATCGTACTAATGTCCGTATTGTGTAGGTCCCTGGCTGACGGTACTACCTCTTGTTCTTTTTGCTGAGGTGATTTCTTTCGTCTTGTCATTTTGTCCAGAGGAGAATAGATGAATGAGAGAACAAAATGTTAACAGGTTTACAACGTCCCCAGCAAATATACTCTATACAAATCAGAAAAGACCTGAAACCAGGGGAAAAGAAAGGGAAAGAAAGAAAACAGAAAGAGAAAAAGAAAAAAAAAAAGAAAAAAAAAGAAAAAAAAAGATAAAAACAAACACAAAGCAATACAAAAAAGGCAGAATATGATCAAATATGATCAGGCTAGTGCATAGATCAGTGCCACACACTAGATTTTGGGCGTATTTTGGTCTGTTAGAAAAAAGTGCCTCCTAAAATTTTAAAGGAAGAAAGACATATATGTACAAAATAAGGGTTGATACAATGAAGGGATGGAAGATGACTGTAAAGATGATAATTATAAAAGATCTTATAAAAGGACTTGGTAAGATAAGTTGTTTGAAAAAAGAAAGAAGATTTAAGAAAAAAAAAAAGGAAAAAGGGAGAGAATGTGATCAGGCAGGAGACTAGAACAAAGCCATACACTAGTGATTTAGGGTATATTTTGATCTGTTAGAAGAAACTGTACCTCAAAATTTTAAAGAGAGAACAACTTATATATATATGCCAAAAATAAGGGTAACTACTATGAAGGGATAAAATATGACTCTAAAAATGAAAAATAAAAAATGTTTTTTTTTTTAAAAAGGGATTTATAAGATGTTGGTTGAAAAAGGGAAAAATAAAAATAAAAAAAACAGTCAACAAAAATTAACTTTGATGAAATAATGAATCTTGGTAAAAAAAAAAAAAAAAAACAGCCGTGAATCTATGGGCAATATTCTCCTAGCGCTGGAGTTCTCCTATTCTCCTTGATCGATCAACTTGGTCTTGGCTTGCTGGCTGTTTGGGCTGATCTTCTGGGGGAGGGGCCTGTTGCTGTGGTTTCCAAATGTCTTTGCCGGAGGCAGAATTGCCCCGCCCTTGTCGGTCCGGGCTAAGGAAGCTGCTCCGGTTTGCTCTCAGGAGCTTTTGTTCCCTGCAAGCTCTCGGTACAGCTTTGGAGGACCAGGGCAGAAATGGTGGCCTCCCAATCTCCACTCGGAGGAGCTGAGAACTCGGGGCCCCGCTCCTCAGTGTGCCCCCAGAGAAAAGCAGTCACTTCCGTGTCCCCGGTCTCCGGCCGCACTCCGTGCTCACCCGGCCTGTGATCGAGCGTTGCTATCTCTGGCACCCGACCCCGCGCGGAGTCTCCAAACCCAGCAGATCCCTGCAGTGCGTTCCCGCACCGCTCCTCCCCGGGAAGGAAGGGGAGTCTCCCCGGATCTGCTGCTTGTTGGGTCCCTGCTGGGGGAGCCGTGCCCCGACTGGGCCGCAGATCACAGTTTATGGCAACCCCGAGCTGAGAGCCCGCGCCTCTGCTCCGTATCTGCAGCCGGCTTCCCTGCTCTGATACCTGGGAGCTCTGGCGCACTCGGGCACCCCCGGTCTCTCTGTGACCCCAAGGGTCCTGAGACCACACTGTCCCGGGAGGATTCCACCCCCCGCTTAGCCACTGCAGCGACGTCCCTCCGCCGAGCCAACTTCTAAAAGGTCCGATTTTGTGCTCCGCGGCTCTATCACTTGCCAGAGGCGGCCGGCGGAGGCCCCTCCCCCTCCGTCTACCTCCGTCTATCCTCCCGAATATCGCCTGGGATTCACTTCTCTGCACGGCCTACCTTCCAGTAAGTGGTCGCTTCTCTGTTCAGAGAGTTGTTGCTACTCTCCTGTTCGATCTCCTGTTGAGTTCGTAGGTGTTCAGAATGGTTTGATCCCTATTCAGCTGGATTCCTGAGACCAGACGAAATCTAGGTCTCCTACTCCTCCGCCATCTTGCTCCGCCTCCTCTTCATCCATTCTTGTTCACCGCAAGTCCCTCTCCACTGGGTTGCTTGGGCCCCATGGTAGGAAGAAACTCACCAGCTGTGCCCCCACCGCACTGTGCTAGGGTCCTCCAGAGGAGGCTCCACGGTGCAAGGATCTGGGGTTTGTCCACCATGCAGCCACAGCAGGGCTGTCACCAAATAGGCACCTAGAAATGCTGCATGAAGGATGGATCCTGCCACGAAGTCTGGGATGGAGGAAACCAGGAGCTCTACTGGGGTAGAAATCTTGTAGAGTCAACAACTCCACCTCCCAACCTGTGGAAGGAGTCTCCCACATGATCCAAGCAGCCTCTATTAGAGAGCACACCCCTGTCCCTCCACAGCTACTCCAGCCCTGAGAGACCCTACGATATCTAATCCCAACACAACCTCGGGGGCCAGCACTGATGTGGGAAACAAAGGCAGAAGAAAAATTATTAAATTTCCTTATACCTACAGCCCACTGATAAGCCCTTGAAACAGGTAGAGGGACATTTCTTCTAGGGACTCAGCTGCCTCTATTGATACTTTGCTAAGGGGGAAAGGCAATCCTAGCCCGGAAGCACCCCCAACCCCCAGATCCTGTAGGTCCAACTTTAGCATATCAAACTTTCTTTGGAAACTTCCTTTATCTCTAAACCCCCCAAGATATGTGTTGGTAATCACCCCCCAAGCAGATAGCCCACCGATATACATCTGAAGGTTCTCATGACTCAGGTTTTATTAGGTGGTAATAAATGGCCTTTTCCCAACAATAGGTAGCCCCCTCAAGGTCCTGGAAACCTTGCTTCCAAAGTTCCTTAGAGACTTACCCTATCCCTAACCCCCTCTCAACTTGAAAGTATATAATGGGCCGTTCCTCATGACCCCAGTGCAGCTCTTCCTGCCTATGGGTCCTGTCCCCGAGCTTTCAAAAAACCACCTTTTTGCACCAAAGAGGTCTCAAGAATTCTTTCTTGGCCATTGGATTTGACCCCTAATGTTCTTTCCTACATAGTCCCACCTCACGGAACTTTCCCATCCTCCCACCTTGAGAGTGGACTTCCACTTTAATTAGGTGTTTGGTGCTTGCTACATCCCTGCTGACTGTCTTAATTCAAGCACGGATCAGATCCCTGAATGAATCTTCTCCTGGAGGATCCAGGAACTGAGACCTCCATTCACACAATGCAGACTCAGGGGTAACAGCTTCAAATGATGCATGAGTGCCACCAATTGGCACCTACTGCCTCAGAATGATGGGGGGGGGGCTCTCCCATCCTCTACACTGTGCAGGCATTTGGGGACAGGCACTAACTCCCCAGGCCCGGAGGGCCCCAGTGCCCAAGGTCTGCAGAAGGACTACGTGCTGGGCATGTGCGGCTGTGCAGACCAGTGTCAGGAGGGATCTAGAACTGGCAAGGGTCTTGGAGTCCTGATCACAGGATTCAGCTCTTGCAGGACCAAGTTTGTGCCTAATCGGAAGCTCTACTCGGCACAAGTGGGCATGGTCCCCCTGAAGGCCGAGATGGAGGAAATGGTAGCACCTTGCCTGCATCAGCCCAGCCCCCTGGCTAGGGTCTCCTTCACTGAGAGACTTGCTTACTGGTCAGCCCAGGCCACTATCAGGCAGTCAGTCCAAACGGGGACTGGTAGTCCCCAGTCCCCAGTTTAAAGCTGCCACCTCAGGAAGATTCGGGGGGCATCGGGCACTGTCCCCTCTGGAGGCTATGCAGCTTTGGGGGACCAGCCTGAGCCTAACAGGCCCCAAGAGCCAAAGGCCAGCTGACAGAGTACATACTGCACATGCGTGGGAGACACAGGTTAGGGGAGCCTGGAATCTGAACCAGGGCATCCGTAGGGACAGGCTGAGTTCTAGTAGTGAGCTACTGGGGGACCAGGACACAGCCTAATTCCAAGTGCTAGTCTGCACAAATGTGCCAGTTCTTCCCCGTGAAGACACACCTAGAGGAATCTGGACTGCCTGTCAGGCAAGGCAGTGCAGGATGGGTTGAGATTCCGTCCAGTAAGAGAGACCCAAGAGCCTTGATTATGGTAGCCCGGGACCCCATCAGGCAGCCACTCTAAGTGGGGAGTGACTGAGCCAGTTTGAAGCTGCCACCTCAGAAAGAGTTTTGAGGAGTGAGCTCTGTCCACCCCGAGAACGCTGCAGGTTCAGGGGACCTGACTAAGCCCAACGGGCCTGGTAAACCGGGGTAGCCCAACGCTGCTGGCCGACAGTGTAGACACTCTCAGCACACACTACTTGTCTCTCCTGGTTTAGCATCCCATATCCTCTCCTGTCTTTACCTGCTAGACCTAACTGGCTATCACCTGCATGACTCCATACTTACTGTCTGCATCATAGTACGCATACATCTTCGATTTCTTTCCTTTTATTCTTTTCCTTTCCTTTCCTTCCTCTTCCTTCCTTCCTTCATTCCTCTTTCTTATCTTCATTCTTTCCTTCTTCCTTCCTTTTTTCTTTCATTTTCTTTCTTTCTTTCCTTTCTTTCTTTCTTTCTTTCTTTCTTTCTTTCTTTCTTTCTTTCTTTCTGTCTGTCTCTCTCTTTCCCTCCCTTCTCTCTCTCCTACCTCACACCCACGCCCCTTCCTTCCTCAGCAGTCATTCATGAGGAAATGTCTCCCTTTATATTCATGCTCCGCAGTCAAGACTTTTAGGACCCATGTCCCACCCACCCAAGGGCTCCCTTCTCTAGCTGGGCCCTCGCCACTATACAAGGGTATGCAGTATAAAATGTCCATTTTCCTGTGAAAACTTTTCTTGTTGAGATTTTAATTTTTTTGTGGTTTTTTGTTTTGTTTTGTTTTGTTTTTTCAGTGAGGGAAAGGCTTGTTGCCTTAGCCACCAATGTGGACAGCAGAGATTGACTACTCCTGTTGCTGTCAGCCCTGTTAACACCACTGAGGACAGAATCAGCCCCAAGTCTCCAGCCCCCACCCCACCCCCACCAGGTCTCATTGAGGGGACAGTCCTGGAGGCTCAGCATGGGCCCTGCCTGTCACAGCAGCTCACTGCCTCATGGGCTTCCACAGCAGAACGCAGAGATCTCACTGCTGTTTCTCACGGCCTAGAGAATGGTAGGAAAGATCTATATCTTCTTTCCCTATCCGTCTTATGTCCTAATGCAGTTATTCCAGGACCTGGAGTAAAGATCCCTTCAAATACAAAACGTGGTAAGACTCGACTTCCTTGGAAACAGATCTCCACTTCCTTGGAAATTGATCTTCAATGTACTGAAGAGAGAAAGAGACGCTTACACCAGACGCGTCAGCGGGAAATGACCCAGAGACACCCTGTTAGGTAAGGACACACATCATCCAGATCTGAGGGCCAAGAGGGGCATTCAAAAGCCTCCAGAATAAACTGCAGTGCATGCACAAATGTTCCTTCTCATTAAGGGACATGCACACTTCCTTGGTCTCAAAATCTAAGTCACGACAACATTAATTAAGTTACATCTACAAGTTACAAAATGATGGCATAATATTTATTATACATTACATATTGTATATACTTATGTTTATATATGATTGCTTTACATTTTAAGCATATGTACATTTCTACTTTTACTTTTAATATTTTAAACTTCAAAATTTTTCTTTAAACATTCTAGGCTTCTGTTTTTTGTCAGTTTGGCATTACACATCATCCACTTGGGAGACAACAGTAAGAAGCATTTTATTTATACTCCCTTTTTATTGTATATTTATTGTTTAGTCATCATCAGTCTCATACTTTCAATGTTTTCAAAAGGTTATCAAGGAGAGAAACATAAGGGTAACAGAGAAGAAATCAACAATGCTACAGCACAGAAGCTCCAGCAGAAAACACTCAACTGGATGCTGAATAATTTTGGAGAGGGGAATGGAAGCATGGATGGCTGGCGGCCCCAGGATTCAAGTCCCTACCTCAGGGCTTTCCAAGGTGGTAAGTCGCCTTGTCCCCCGAAAAGCTTTGTGGTCATCTCCGTCACTGGCCTCCCAGTTTAGGATCGGAGAACAACTTGGAATACATTAAGGATAAAATGAAAGCCCCAACAGAGCTCATTTTATCATCTTCACATGATGATATACTATAAAGTGAAAAGTATGTCCGAGTGAGGTGCTCCTCTGCTGTGAAAACAAGTTGTGCCCTTTCATCGGTATGAGGTTGCATTTGCTCAGGTCTAGAGGAGTGTGATTTAAAGATATTCAAGCAACTATTGCACCCGAAGTGAAAAGCGGACCCTTGATTGGCTTATTGCAGACTCTCAGGCTCCAGACCCCAGGTCTCTGGCTTGGGGGGGGGGGGGTGGTGGTGTCATGTTCCTCTGGCAGGGACAAGGGGTTGGGAGGGTTTTCTGTAGTCCTCAAAACCTGTGGGTGGTCCCTGCCCTGAAGGCCTGGTTTTAATCACTGTCCAGGAAAGTCACAGCCTGACTTTAACATATGAATGGAAGGAAGAGAGAAAATCTGACTTGCAGGGTCCTTGAGCCAGATCCTGACCCTCCAGGACCCCTGGCAGTTTGTTTTGAATCCTTAAATTAACAAGTAGGGTTTACCTGAGCAAACACACATGGGCAGGGAGGTAAACTTTAGGGCCTCTCCGGGGAGGCTCATGAGGCCCTCTCGGGGGGAGTCTCCCGCGAAGGGCCAGGAGGCAGCCGGCGCCAACACCCAGAGGTCCCCCCAACAGGCGCGCCCCCGCCGCTGCGCTGCTGCAGGAATGGCGGCACCTGCGTCCTGGGCAGCTTCTGCGTATGCCCCGCCCACTTCACCGGCCGTTATTGCGAGCACGACCAGAGGCAGAGGTGCGCGCCTGCGGGAGCGGGCTGAGAGTTGGCCGGGGGGAGAAGGGGCGCTTGACCTTGTGGAGGGGAGCGGGCGCGGCGGGGGGCGCCGGGGTAGAGGTTGGGGGAGGAGAGTGGATGGGCGCAGGCGCTGAGCACGCGCGGGGCGGGGCGGGGCGTGGAGGGGAGCGGACACGAAGGGCGGGGGGCCGGGCGGGGCGATCCCGCCGATGGTGCCTCTCTGTCCGCTCAGGGAATGCGGCGCCCTGATGCACGGAGCCTGGACCCTCCACCGCTGCCGCCTTTGCAGGTGTGTGTTCGCAGCTCTGCACTGTCTCCCCCAGCAGACGCCCGGCAGCTGCGGTAAGAGGATCGCGTCCTGAGCACACAGTCCCCGCACGCCGGGCATTGCTCCTTGGTACCTTCCAATCCGCAGAGATGTAGCTATGCCAGGCGACACAGAAATGAGAAGCTGGGTTGATTGATCACTTAGGAAAGTCACACTGGTTGTGAATCACATAGCATGTTATCATTATTATTTAGAGTGATTCCTAAGTTTACTCTGCCCCGATTGCTGGGTTTAAATGTGTTTTCCAAACAGTGGCCTTTGAGTGAGCAGACTTTGGGGAGCACAGCAGCTGGTAAGCAGAGCCAGCCTGGCAGAGAGGTTGCCCACTCAATCTCCAGTGACACCACGCCAACACCGTCTCCTTAACTTTGAAATGAGGAGGGCACTGGAGCAGGACAGGGACAGGCGTGGATGGCCAGGCGCCGCCCTTTAGAGCCAACCAGGCAGTGCTCCCAGAGAAGGAAGGCACCTTGTAACCACCCTCAGACCTGCCAGGCATAGGAAAAGCCAGGAGGGTGTGGAGAACACATGGGGTGAACACTCATTTGTGAGAATTCTGAGCAGGGAGCAAACTCAAGGCACATGTTTCCCTTGTTAAACTCAGGAACATGAATTTCCTGGGTCAGAAAACAGACTTAGGAAAAGGAAGCACAGTCTTTCCATCCCACATCCTGCACCCTTTCCCCTCTTCAGCATGCTCTGCCTGGACTCCAGTGAGAAGCACAGTGAATGAAGGCACATCCCTTCAGCCTCTTCATCAGCCCTGGGGGCCTTGGCTGTGCAGTGAGCAGTCAAAGCTCCCAGACCCCCTTTTCTGTTCCTCCGTCCACCTTCTTCGACCCTGGCCAAATCCCACAGTTGAAGGGGATGTACTTCCTGATATCACAGCCCTTCAACAGCACCCCCCACCCCTTTGTCCACTGTCAGGACTGCAGGGGAGGGGCACCACTACTGGGGGTGGACCCTCCAATCCAGCCTCCTGCCCCTGCCTTCCTGGTGGGCCCAGTAGTGGAGGAGCGCACTTAATGACTGCTCAGCTTCCAGCCCACCTTCCTGCCCCTCCCTCCCTGTGCTGCAACCTTGGGGAGGATGAGCTGTCAAGAGATGCTAAATGAAGGTACAGCCCATCAACCCCCCCTTCCTGCCCCTCCCTTCTCATGCAGCTGTGCGTGGTGTGGCCAGTGCCAGTAGGGAGAGAGAGATGATAGTACAGCATTGCACGATGTTGCGGGTTGTCCTCCCTGTCTCCTGCCCACCGGGTTTCCCAAAGCACCCTGCTCCTTCTGTTTGCCGGGCTTATGCCCCTGATTCACTGGCTGCTCCTTTTGTGGCTCAGAAGAAGAAGGACACAAGTTAGGGAACAGGCATCGGGATGGCAAGTGGCACCTGTGTGGTCCTACAGGTGAAGTCATTTCCTACATGCCCTTGGCGCTCCCAGCAGGAATGTGGGGCCGGGGCTAGCTGTGGGCATTTGCAGTCTCCTGTGCAAGGCCAGCTTGGGTTCAGAAGCAACAGGGCAGGGACCAGATTCCAGACCCTCTGCTTACTGTTTTCTATCCTTGGAGACCTCCAAGGCTGGGACTGCTGTCTGCCAAGGACTGGGACAGTGGCTCCTCCATGTGACTTCTGCTCATCACAGCTAAACAAAATAGTCATGTTTCACAGTAATTTGTCAGGTGCCGAGAGGACAGGAGCACTTTTGTACTGTTGGACCTTCCTTCCTCAGGGCGGATGACCCTGCTGGCTTGCTGACGGAGGTTATGATGACAGGAGGGATGGTGATGAGAATGATGATGGCTCTCAGTATAGTTCAGGCCCTGTCTCCACCTTATCCCGTTTGATTCTCTTAAGCCCATGAAATAGGTATTATCGTACTTTTTATATTTGAGGAAACCGAGGCTTAGAGGAGTTAACGCCTACCGCTAATAAACAGGATCTGATGTTTCTTTAAGAGATAATCACAAAAGGCTAATTGTCAAATTGAGAAATAATACATTTTATAACATTTAATTATTTAAAAATACTGCCAAGGAACATACCATAGCATATTGATATAATTAATATTATTCTATGAATAGTAAGAATATTACTCTGAATAAAATGGCTACCATTTATGCTCTACATGAGGACATCCCTGAAGTACATCAAACACTTTTTTTAATTGCGATATAATCTACATATAACAGCATATTAGTTTCAGGTGTATAACATAATGACTCGGCATTTCTGTACGTTGTGAAATGATCACCACACTAAGTCTAGTTAATATCCATCACCTTCCATAGTTATGGTTTTCTTTCTCGTGATGAGAACTTTTAAGATCTACAATCTTACTAACTTTCAAATATAGATTTATTAACTTTAGTCAACATGCTGTACATTACATCCCCATGAGTTATTTATTTTGAAACTGGAAATTTGTACCTTTTGATCTTGGATCTTCACCCACTTTGCCCACCTACCAACCCTCACCTTCGGCAGTCACCAAACTTCTTGTATCTGTGAGTTGTGTTGTTTTTACTTAAGATTCCAGATGTGAAGCTTATGGTATTTGTCTTTCTCTGTTCCATCTATTTAATTTAGCAGAACGCCCTCAAGGTCCATCCGTGTTGTCACAAATGGCAAGATTTCCTTCTTTTATGTGGCTGACAAATATTCCATTGTGTGTGTTTGTGTTATCTATCATATATTTTCTTTTATCCACACTTATGTCACATTCATTTTATTTATATCATATATGTTCTTTGTCCATTCATCCATCAGTGTTCACTTAGGTTGCTTCCATGTTTTGGCTATTGTAAAAAATATGCAGTGAACACAAAGGTGCATATATATTTTTGAGTTAGTATGTTTATTTCCTTTGGATAAATGCCCAGAGAGGGAATTGCTGGATCATGCGGAGTTCTATTAATAATTTTTTGAAAACCCCCGTACCTGTTTCCAGAGTGGCTGCACCAGTTTACATTCCCACCAACGGTGCATAAGGTTCAGAATGTGAATCTCAACTACTGTGCCATTTCTGTACTCTTCCTATAGGAATAATTATCAATACAAACTAAAGATATTTTTGATAGTGTTATTTTGAATATTGAAAATAGGGCCATATTCTAAATCTATAGGTGTTGTAAATCCTTTAACGGGGTGTTATGAGGATTTTGAAGAACATATGGAAGATAGAATGGAAAATTATGTTCATAATATAAGGAAAAGAGGTGAATCAAGGATACCTGTGAATGGGTGAGTCGCCAGTAGATAACATCATACTACAAAATCATGACCCACCAGCACCTCCAGGGACCTGAAGGCCATGGGACCTCCTAAGGTCCTTCTTGACCTGATGCTCTGTGGGTCCAAGAATGACAGGCTTTCTCAATGCCAAATAGAATGTCTTTTCAAGGGCATGGTTTTCCATTCTGATTCAGAAGAACGCTATTAGTTTCTCAACCTGCCCTCTACCCTCTCACAGAGATGTTGAAGGATAAACTGAATGCCAAATAATCTTGTTTGTTGCTGTGAGCTATTTTGTCATTTTCCTGTTACATGTTGTAAATGGTGTTTTGTGAATAATATTCTCAATAAATATTGAACGGATTGTCTTTGACCAGTTAGTTCCAAATACAGCTCCAAAGAAGAAACACCATATAAGCCCTTACCTATTATTAGATTGCTTTCAAAAGAAACCATTTTGAGTATTCTAAACGATATGCTTGAGGCAGGCAACTCTCATTACCTCTACTATTTTCTTCATTTACATTTGTTAATTTTGCATTTAAAGAGACAGTGTAGGATAATAGAAAAAGCATTGGAAAAATCCCTCCAAAATACTTGTTCAAATCCCCCAAAATACTTGTTATAATCCTTATGATTTTGATGAAAGGTTGAATAACTTGCTTGTGTTTCAGTCTCTTCAACTGCAAAATTAGAGCTGAATATTTACCCCATTGATTTGTTAAGATGAAAAGGACTTCACCTGTTATATATGATGCACAAAATAATTATTATTTTATTCTCATCCCCATTAGCAGTGTTC
This sequence comes from Eumetopias jubatus, assembly GCF_037043125.1. NCBI lineage: Eukaryota > Metazoa > Chordata > Mammalia > Carnivora > Otariidae > Eumetopias > Eumetopias jubatus. Next base: position 127,136 of record NW_028275009.1, read on the forward strand.
AAGTCAATATAGTGAGGTTTCAAAAATTATTTCATAATCTAACATTATATGCAAGTTTCCTGAAATGTGTTTTATAGTTTGTGAACAATATCCACTAATTGAGGGGCATTAAGTTAATTATGGTTAAAAAAAAAAAAACAACAAACAAAAAACAGGCTTCCAGCAGACAGGAAGCTTAGTGTTGAGCCAGGCCAAAAACTCATTATACCATGGGGTGGTTAGCCCCCCAAAATTAAGTACTTCATTAGCTTCAAGAACCAGTTTAGTGTTCCAAAATTTAGAGTCTAAGTACTGACAGGGTGAAGTAGCAAACTCAAGTGCCTTCAGAGGTAAACAGGGAATGTGAATGTCAGGTTGGGGTCAGCTCAAGCCTCACCTCATGCTTCCAACTCAGTTTTAAAAACGGTATGTCTGACACCAACCAACCCAAACAAGGAAACAACCATCATAGGGCCAGAACCAGCCTATTCGGCCTATGGGAGAGGTGGCCCTCCAGGGTCATGGCCCCAGCCAGCAACAACATGCTGTGTGGGAGAGAGAGAGACCCTTTGTCCTGCCCTCCAGGGACAGTCTCCCACGCTAGGTGCCATTGCAATGGGTAAGATTCTCTGGGTGTCATGGCAGGAGAGGAAGGCGTCTGGCTCCCAGAGGTATCTGCAAATTGGAGAGTTTTAGGAATGCTGGTTCTGGACCCCACGTTGAAATATGGCGTTCTCCTCATTCAGGGTGGTCTTCATCCTTTTATCTGTTTTAATTTCCCACTCCCCTCCAGTAAAAATACTTGAGTATGTTCCGCATTCAGTGGTGTGAGACAGTGGTCATGCAGAGCAGGTGCAGACTTAATTTTACTTACATCTTCTTTCTCACATTTGCACAGGACTAATACACACGATAAAAATCTGTGCTGTGTTTGACCAAGTCTAAAAAAGGCCTTTTGATAAGGATGTGATACAAATCCTAGGTCACAGTAAGTCATCCCCTGGAGGCAGAGTTTCCTTTTTGGTAGGAGGTGAGTTAATGGCCATAGAACAATTGATTCAGTAGATTCTAAGAAGTACAGTAAATATTGTAAGGCTTAGTTTTACATTTTCTATAAATGTATAGTGGAAGTTCTAATATTGTCTCTCTGAGCTCAGTGGGTGACCATGGGCCTCCCGAGAGGGACACCATATGGCACTCACAGTCCCAATTTGTGGACCCCCGCGGGCAAGGCTGACTTGGTCTAACCAAAGCTGACTAAAGCAGGATCCTGTGAGTTTCTATCCAAGAAATGACTGCCAGCAGGGCCTTAATCCTTTCCTGTGGGCAGCCTGTTTCCTTCCACCACGGAGAGTCAACACTGAAGCTCAGTATGGGCTGACCCCTTTCTCACCTGGATTATTTTTTCAGACCTGGAAGATTTTGTCGCCGCACGCTCCAGTGGACTGAGTGCACAACGCATGCTGAGTGTTCTCTTCCTTCTTCCGTGCTTGTTCTTCCAAAGCCTCCTCAGGGAAGAGGGAGACTGCTGACCAGACCCTAGAGGACCGAACCCCCAGTTCCACATCGGCAGAGCCTTGGCATCCCCGCGCAGCCTGAGCTAGCATGGTCCTCTCTGGGAAAGCCGGGACTTGGGCAGCCTCTCATTTTCTGCGTTGTAGGGAATAGGTTTGTCTCATCTCCTATCAACTGACGCATTCGATGAATATTTTCATTGTTTAATAAATATTTCCGTGGAAGACTGTCTCGCTTCCCTAAGCCTTATTTGAAGGTCTGTGACTTAGACACCATGAGTAAACACTTGTGCTGGGGCCTATTCAACCCTAAATTCTCTGATGATTTCAGAGTAAACTGAGCACATGGCCCCTCGCAGATGACAACTCTTCCTCGAGCACCCCTTCATCCCCTCCACACACATAGATGCACCATGGCTGTGGCAACACGTCATGTCGCGCATTTGGGCACTGTTTGTCTCCCGCATCACTCTCTGAGTCCTCGGGAGGTAAACACGGGCCCACATGGGCTGTGCTCCGGGTCAAGCAGAGCTGCAGCTTCAGAAAAGCTTCATGGATAAGGAAGGCAAGAGAGGGGAGGGAGGGTGGGAAGGAGGGAGCCAAGACCTGAGTCTGACAGCCAGTCAGCCCACCTCCTTTTCTGCAGCTTCCTCTACTAACCAGTGCCCTTGTGACACCCTTTTCAGGGCAATTAGCACTTACTGGGATTATCACCATCTCCTTAAAAGGAGAAGATTGTACACAGCAGAGCCCATTCTCAAGGCAAGGCAGAGGGAGAATTAGCACAAAGAGGTTACAGCCTCAGGCTCTAGGCTAGCCCTCCAATCTTGGAGTCCAGCCATCTACTAGCCCACCAGGCAAGCACAGCTTCCTTGCAGTAGGCCAGCCACCGAGTCTTGTTCCAGACTCAAACTTGTCCATGCACGTGATGCGCCTTGCTCTTTGTTCCCAAAGCTGCCTTGCTCTGTTGGATCTGGGAACTGTATATATGTAGTGACTGGGGAAGGAGAGGGATACATGAGCGGAAGCTAATGGGCTTCTTGAAGCCTTGGGTGGGGGGAGCTTTAAAACAACCCAAAGGTATGTATTCTTCCAAACAATGCAGTGCCATCCAGGATCTGCTACGCTGGCGTGCATCAGATAATTTCAAGACAGGTGTTACCATCTGGTCTCCATCAGGGTTCTATGATTAATGTGCAAACGGGTGTAGAGAGTGGAAAAAGCAGGGTTAATGATCAATCATACATGGTGCTGTGAGAGGAGCATAAACCATAAGTAAGGAACATAGCCAACAACCACATGAAGCTGGGTTAATAATTAACTCATACAACTCTAGGACTGCTTATGCTTTCAAGACAGTCTAGGAAGCAAGCATCCAGCCTCAGTCTGAACCCCAAGGTGAAATCAATATGAATTTGCAAAAAATAAAGGGACTGAAGGCCCATCTTCCTATCAGTTGCACCGTACTCGGGAGTCAGGCGCTTCTAAGCTGGATCTGCCAATGATATTTCTCTGATAATTTTCACAGCCCTGTTTGGACAGTTCCCACAATGAGAAATCGGAGTGAAAACAAGAAGAATATTACCAATTATTCAGGTAAACAAATAAGAATAAAATGGGAGCAAGGAAAGGACTCGGGAATAGATAATACGGCCTGCATTGAAATATTGATTGATCAAGATATTGGTATTTTATAAGGCTTATGCAATTTCATTTAAAATGTTCCCAGCCGAACTCAACGGAAAGGCCATCCCATGACATCATATTGCCCATGTGATGACGTAACGCCGCACGTACGGGAGTACTTTTGGGGACAGAAAGGTGCCCTGCCCCCAGACAGTTACCACAGTGCTCAACTGTCAAATGCTGCACTGCAGGGGGAGTTTTGACTCCCCCTGGATGAGAGAACACTACACCTCGAGGGGAACAGAGTGCTCGCTGTGAGCTCTGGAACGGAAGTCCCGCTGAGTTCCCCCAGGCTGCTACCGCAGTGCTACACGTAGCGTGCACACATGTGGAAGTACACATATCTCCAGTCATCGGTTGACAGATCCTTAGGTTGTCTTCCTTTCTTCACCATTTTGAGTAATGCCGCGGTGATCAAGGGATTGCAGGTATCTCTTCAAGTCTCTGTTTTTATTTCCTTCACATATATACCCAGAAGTGGAATTGCTAGATCATGAGGTAGTTACATTTTTAATTTTTTGAGGAACTTCATCTGTTTTCCACGATGGTTGTACTGTCAGTGTACAAGTGTTCCCCTTTGTTCACATCCTCATAAATACTCATTAGCTCTTGTCTTTGGTATAAGAGCCATCCTAACAGGTTGCATATGTCATTGTGGTTTTGATTTATATTTCCCTGATGAGTAGAGACATTGAGTCCCCCTATTCAGATACCCGTAGACCATTTCATGTCTTCTTGGGGAGAAAGTCAGGTCAGGTCAGTAAAGGGTTGATTTGGACTATGGTTCCTGAAAAAGTAATTACTAACATTGTGAGACATAAATATTTCTAGGCAATTGTGATTTTTGACAGCAAGGTTGTCTTTAAATGGTTTCCAGTGCATTCTGAGCTGTACCTTCTATATCAGCCCAATTATTCTAGAAACAAACAAGTGATGAACTTTGAAAACTTCTCCTCAGAACTCGATGAATATGTTTATACTATGTGTAGAATATTTACCAAATGCTTTTTACACTTTTATACCAATAGGAAGTATGCTGAAAAACATAGGCAGACAAAAGGACACATTGTCTTACTTTCCAAGGCTGCACTTAGGAAATTGAACTGAGAGGATTGTGCCACATTTGAGAGGCTATAATTGTGGTCCAAAGCAAAAGCAAAATGTGTTAATTATTAGTAGGAATATGTAAGATGTAAACACTCATTTACCTTTTAAGTAGAAAATGGATCCTTTTAATAGAATAATTCCTGACTATAAATAAGAAACCCAAATTAACCATTTTTATCTATATCATCTATCTATCATCATCTATCTATCATCTACCTCCCTCCCTCCCTCTCTCCCTAAGAAAACTTTACCCACCAAACTCAGAAAAGAACATAAACTATCATCCAGTAGTTGTGAAAAGTAAGCCACCAGCTTCTTCATGGCACATGGAGAATTTGAGGATAAAAGGTATTTTCCCTGTAAATAGCTCCCCAGGGGTCCAGAGAGATCATTAAAAAGCTGACACTTCCCAGGACACAAAAAAGGACCCAGGGCTCGTGGTTGGAAATGTCACATAAATGTGTCACCTGTCTTATCTCCACCCTGCCATTGAGGAAAGCACACAGAGACAGCCTTCCTAGGCCAGGATCTCAGCGCTGCCCCATCCCAGGGATGAGCCTTCTCACAGCCCTGCTTTTGCTCACCATGACAGCTGATGCGGGGCCCTCCTTTGGAGACAGCACTTACAAGCTCTCTCCACTGTGGACTGTTTATAGAAGTGATTCTCTCCTTGCCACTTTCCCGTCTCACTCAGACTACCCTGGCACAGTCTAGAAAAGTAGGATCTGTTTCCACAAGGCCATGTGGGCTCTTGCTAAGGGAGGCCCTGAGGACACTGAGAGAAGGAACAGGGAGAGCCACAAGGGGTGATACCAGTCACGGGGTGTCAATGTCCTGACCTTTCAGAGCCTTTAACCCACTTCTGCATTAGAGTTTACTGCAGAGTCAAAGCGAATGCCTGCCGGGCCAGGAGCCCTCTTGTACCTTCGGCCACATCACAGTCCCTCCACCCCAGCCTGGAAGTAATTGATTTCTTGGCTGGGAGCATTAAGTGGAGCTCTGAATGTATGTCCAATGCTTGAGGTCTGCAAAAGCCAGCCTGGCACAAGTCGCTTTGTATCACACGGGCAATAGGCCCTGTGACTGACCTTTCCACTGAATTTATCTTTGAATCCTTATCATTAAGTTCTATAAGCTTTATAGGCACAGGCTTTGTCATTTCACCTGGACCCTCTGCCTTTGGAAAGGAAAACAAGGAGTGGTGTCTCCCCCAGTTAGAACGGCTGGGCCCCCGCACTGATCCCCTGTACAGCAACTGGATCCCGACTAGACGTTATGAAAGTCTGTCATCACAGCGATGGCTGAGTCCCCAGCAGTGACTCCTGGCAAGCTGGATGGGAGCATGCTTGGAAATGTCTGCAGTACTTCCGCTGGTGCGTAGACACTGGCATGCAAGCAAAGGTTCCATAACCAGCTCTCCAGAAAGAAAAGGATCTTTAAAAAAATGTGGTGCTACTTTTAATATTTACTTTATGTAGTTACAAATATATCATACATTCGAAGAGGACATATCTCTCAATTTATTGATAGTAAGGTAGATTCAGCTTGTTATATATAACATATAGATAGCTCAGAATTTATACATCATAATAATAGCAACATATATAATATTCTGTTGTAAATCCCATGTAGCCAATAAACTGTTGTTTCATCTTTACCCAATTTTGCATCAGAATACAACCTATGGTTGGGATTCAATCATAATTTCACAAATGGTGCTGCATCGTAATTCACTCTTTCTGCGATGAAAGTATTGTCATTACATCTGATATGCGATCTACTGAGAAACGATTTCTAATGCTCATACAAATGAAGTTAATGAACTGAAACCTCTTTGAACTCTGGTACTACCTGTAGAGAATTTCACCGCTTGTTGACATGAGTGACTCCTTTGCTGTTTTAAAATATACCTGGGTTTAGTTTTAGTCGAGTCTGGTGAGACATAGAGGCACAGAAAAGACTGTTATGAAGGAAGAAGTTTATACGTGCAGATCCTTAGAAATAGGAGGCACGGAACACCACACAGAGCCACATGGGGAAGCACCAGGCTCATTCAGGAGACTGGGCTACAAGGGAAGATAGCAAACCTTGGTCGTCATTCTGAGTAGATAATAAGCATAAAATGAGACAAATTGTGGTTTGATTTTTCCTTTCAGATCATGTATATGTATGAAATACGTTGCATCTGAATGGACTTTGTGTGCCCTGTCAGGGTATCTTCCTCCACAAAACAAAATCTGAGCCTGCTGGATTGAAAAATGTCACTTACGCCAGAAACTCCTAGAAATCCATCATCTCCAGAGTATAGTTTCCATGCCATCCACAGGGAGGCTCTAAGGATTAAGAGTCACTACCTGGTGGGCTCCATGGGTGAATGAAGCACTCAGAGCCTAGGGCTGAACCTTATGAGGAAAAAGACTTCTGAGGGCAGAAGGAAGATACTAGGCGCGTGAGACCATGGGACAGATGAAGGGGCTAAGTTTTCCAGATCAGAGACTCGGTAGAGTATCACCACCTGAGCCCGGCCATGACTGGCTGACCTCCCTTCCCTGGTATTGGTGCTCCTCTGAGCGGGGATGAGGCCAGATATGAGGCTGCGGCTGGCATGAGCACCACCTGGGGGTCTCCCTACAAGACTGCAGTAGGACTTCCTTCTCTTCTTTGTCTTCTCCAACTACCTGTGTGCCAGGACAGGTACTATCTTCCATGACTTTTGCAATTTCACCAACAGAAGTGGGCGAGAGGCAGAAAAGCGAAGTCAGGCCTCCAAAGATTGCCCCAGAAACGCATACACATGGAAAGGCAGCTTCAAGGGCTAGGGCAGTTGCTGTAGCACGTTCTAGGACAGTGGGAGTGGGGAGGGCACGGGCTTCAGTGCGGGGCAAGGCCCGCAGAGATGGCGGCAGAGCCTAGAGCTCAGCTGGTCCTTGCTGCTCTCTTTATGGCCTGGGGGACATCTTTTGGAGTTTTTCTACAAGGGTGTTGGAATTCTCAGGCCCAGACTTTCCCCCGTGTATCTTCCCACTCACAGCGTCGGGATCCTGGCCATGGACAAGCCCTGCAAGGGCAGCAACCATGCCATCCTCATTGCTGTTTCTCAGCCCTGGCAATGTCAGGGGAATACACTCCTGGACTGGGATCTGGTTCGGGTGTGAAAAGGATCCCTTTGGAACTGGCTCAGGCCTGTGGGCCCCAGATGAAGCAGGTGCCTGCCCAGCCTCTCAGCAAGGGTGGGCTCCTGAAGACAGTGAAGGGTCTTCCTGCTTTGATTGTGTGTATCCAGGCTCTGTGGGACCCTGCTCTTCACCCCTGTTGCAAGTGGGCCATCTCCGGGGAACTCTTCTTTTTTTTTTTTTTTTAAAGATTTTATTTATTTATTTGAGAGAGAGAGAATGAGAGATAGAGAGCACGAGAGGGAAGAGGGTCAGAGGGAGAGGCAGACTCCCCGCTGAGCAGGGAGCCCGATGTGGGACTCCATCCTGGGACTTCAGGATCATGACCTGAGCCGAAGGCAGTTGCTTAACGAACTGAGCCACCCAGGCGCCCTGTGGGGAACTCTTCTAGGACCTGAATGTCAACCTTCCTCTTTCAGTGTCCCCAGGGCCCCTGTGTATGTGCCCAAGCCAGTGAACCCCTTTGCAAGGAAACCGTGGCATGCTCCTCATCACTGGAACTCTAGAGCTGCACTACCCAGCATGGTAGCCTCAGCCCAATGGGCCTGCTGCTGTATCAGTGAGCCCTGTTTCAAATGTGCATCCACTCCGGGCGCCAGTGGCCAGCATGTTGGACGGTGCAGAGAGAAGAGCTCCCCCCTTGCGGATGCTGTCCTGGGTGGTGGTTGTGAGTCCAGCACAAGGTTCAGAAATGGAGAGTAGCAACCTCCATGTGATTTACCTCCTCTTTCGGTCTTTTTGATGCTCTTTCTTAGTCAGGAGCTCCTTTTGTAGCTCTTTCCCATTTCCTCTTTCAGGACTCTCACCCTGAAGGACCTGGTCTCATCCAGGTAGCTGAGGTCACTGGGTCTTCAGTGTCCATAAAATCCCTCTGCAGCCCCTCTCACGCACTTTCCTAGCCCTGCCCTGGGTTCTGAATGCCAAGCTGCGCCCTAATGTGCTGAGCAAGCCTGAATGCCAAGGTAGCGGGGCTGGGAGGCAGGAGAGCTGGGCGGCCCCTGCTGGAGCGGCCGCAGGAATGCTGGCTCTTCCCTGGGCACTCCCTGCACAGGAACTTTCCTGCCTTGGGTGGCTCAGGACATGCGTGATTGTTTGCTTCCTTCCAGCACTCCATTTCGTTCCAGCAGGCATCTGCTTCCAGAAATTCTCTTGTCATGGACTCCGGAGAAGGGACTGAGTACAAGGTCATGCTCAAATAGAGGAAATGGGCGTGTGGAACAGGTGCACAGATGATGCAGGGAAGGCAGATAAGTTCACATATACTTTGTTGCTTTCCTATGTGTTTATTACCACTGCCTGAGAATTTTTTTTAACTGAAAGGCACAGGCAAGGTTTGGTGGTTGTGCTAGAAAGAAAAAGTCTTATTAGGGCACAAGGGAAGCCATCCAGGAAGCTGCCCACTTTTGAGGTGCAGATCTCATGACAGGACTGTCTTGAGTGGAGGTGTGGGGAGAGAGAAAGGGTCACCTTTCCCCTCTTGTTCCGTGAGACCTGAGACAACGGGGTCCTCCCTCGGCCCAGGTCTGTGGGGCTCGGACTGTTCCTCCCTGGAGACCTGGAGTCTTCCCCTTCCCTTTGCATGATTTCCCTGTGCAGGGCACCTGACCCCGAAAGCTGCCCTGCCTGTCACCCAGGTGAAATGGCTCTGTGTGCTGACAGATCACAACCTCCGCATAGAGCAGCAAACAGACCTCAGTACCCTGGGCGTCTGACCCCTGGGCATTCTAGGGGTCAAGGTCATCTTCCCAGGGCCCCAGACACACCCACACACCCACCCTGCTGAGCCCCTCTTCCATCCATCGCTGTGACCCCTGTGGACTCCTGCTTCTGCTACAGATTCTGTCCCGGCTCATCGCAGCCCTCAGTCTGGGCCTCCAACGGGCTGGGGCTCGCCCACTGCTGGGGGCTTCAATCAGCCCTGAGGCCGACAGCAGCGCCACCTGTCGGTTCCTCCGGGAACACGCGTCCCTCCCAAGTCAGTTAATGGAAAGGGGGTAGCTCCTTCCTGAGCTGTGTGGACTTAGAAGGAGCTTTGGTGAATAGGCTTCCCATTTAACCTTCCATTCTCACACAGCACTGTCTGCTGGCTTGTTTTCACTACTTCACATTTCTTTTACTAGGTGACGTTTCAGTATGCTTCTTCTTCCCTGAGGCCTGTCCTTCCATTACTGAGCTTTTCTAATTCTAATTTATGGTATCATTCAATATCCTGTATCGTTTCCTTAACGCTTTTTACTTCGTTTTTGAGCAAAGCCCATCAAAGTAGATGAAGTGTGTCAGGAAACAGTGCTTTCCTTCTGGACAGTGGCCCTATTCTGCACTCACTCCCCTTTTCCCCTACAGCCCCACTGTCTGGAATTCAACAGCACGGCTCTCCTGTCAGGAAACCTGTTTTCTTGGATTTGTAGGAAGCCCTATGACTCAGAGAGATCTTCTAGCCTCACAGAGCTCTCTCTCCTATTGTTGCTGTGAAGTGCTCAAAACCAGGGCAGCTTGCTTCTGGAGTTGTTCTAGCTGTGTCCCCCACCCTCCTTTGTAGGGGTCTGATCTCTTGCTGCTTCTGCTGCAACTGTCCTTCTCATCTGGGTTCTGCTCTTTAATGGAGCGAGCAGCCTGCACAACTCAGAAGGGACAACTGACTTCATCTTCCCCAAATCTGTAGCCACGCCTTACATGGTTATCTATGCTCTGATTCATTTAACGTCAAAGTGATTTTCCATTATATGCATGTTTTTAAATGATTTCATTTTAGAATTTCTTCTAGGCTTAATTTAATAAGTATTTTATTCTTATGCTTATTAATTTTTAGTTTTTTATTTATTTTAGTTATGGATTTTCTTTGATTTTTGTATTTATATTTGAGTCTTTCGACTTTAGAGTTGTCAATTTTCATTTTATTTACTTATTTAAAAAAGTAGAATAGATTAGCTTATTTAGCATATACAATCTTCTCTGCTAGGTTTTTGAAAAAAACAGAAAAGATAAAAGATCCCAGCTCAAAGAAGCTTATGGTCTTAGGCATACTCCTCTGTGACCCTGCGTTAGGAGGTAGATGCTCCATGATATGGGGAAAGGAGGTGGTAGCCTCAGGTCTTCTTGGCTTGCCAGTCTGAGCATTAGACACTTTGCACTGCAGGCCAGGACAAGGACAGGTGGGGTTCTAGTATTTCCAGTGCACCACACCCAAGGGAGAGCCTCCTCCAGAGTAGGGCTGGACGGTAGAAAGAGCCCAATCTCTTGGCCACACTTGCCAGGAACTTCCCCTCGACAGCAGGTAGCGGGGGTCAGGATGGGAAAACTGGCATCCTGCCTCTCTCAAGAGGATGCTGTAACCCTCGAACTGGGGGACAGGGAGCCGTGTGTCCTTGGCTGCAACCCTCTGGAGTGGACTTTGTTTCATGCTGAGCTGGGAATGGGGAAGGGAGGAAGTAGGTTGTGGGTCAAGTGTTACAGACTCTTACCATTCTTACTAAGTTTTTGTAGGTTTTCTCGAATACATTGTTCTTCTTTTGCTCCATGTCCATAGCACCATTTCTGGACGCTTTCATTTTGTACAAATAATCATCACCACTTTCACTGAAGAGTTGGTCCAGAGAACCATGCTGGGAGCGACACTCCTTGAGGTAGTTTTGAGGTCATTTGTCATTCAGTAAATGATAATGGAAACAAAGGCAACGAGTAGAGATCTTTAAAAGCTAACAGACGCAGGGAAAGGAGTAGAGGTATAGGTAATGTTTGACATTTGCCAAGTCTGAAATCTTTGTCCATTTCTGCTTTCTCTTATATTTTCTGGTTCTTATTTAATGAGCTTTGTTTCCTTTCATGGTTGGTCCTGTTTGACCATATGCTGGTTTTTATTCTTGGCAAAACTAATGATAGTGATTTCCTTATACCAAGAATGAGTGTACCCTCCTTTAGAGCAGCTCAGCACTTGTTTCTGCCAGGAGGCCGGAGCCCTACCAGTCACAGACCACCTCAAACCACACTCATAGCTTGATGTTGGTTGACAGACCCCTAGCTAGTCAAACTGTAAGGACACATCTACCTGTTCCTTTGCTTTCTCCTTTTAACTCAGTGCAATGGGGCCTTCCCTGCAGGCTCCTGGGCTTGAGGAGACCAGTGTGTCTTATCTTGTTAGGCTCTTTGGGGTCCCAGTGTACTATGGGGAGCGTTTTCCATAAAATTCTTGGGATGGTTAATTTTATGTATCGACTTGGTTTGTCTCACAGTGTCCAGATATTTGGTCCAGCATTATTATAGATATTTCTGTGAGACAGTGTTTTTTGGATGTGATTAATACTTAAAACAGTGGGCTCTGGGGGGGCGGAGCAAGATGGCGGAGGAGTAGGAGACCTAGATTTTGTCTGGTCTCAGGAATCCAGCTGAATAGGGATCAAACCATTCTGAACACCTACGAACTCAACAGGAGATCAAACAGGAGAGTAGCAACAACTCTCTGAACAGAGAAGCGACCACTTACTGGAAGGTAGGGCGTGCGGAGAAGTGAATCCGAGGTGATATTTGGGAGGATAGACGGTGGGGGAGGGGCCTCCGCCGGCCGCTTCTGGCAAGTGATAGAGCCGCGGAGCACAAAATCGGACCTTTTAGAAGTTGGCTCGGCGGAGGGACGTCGCTGCAGTGGCTAAGCGGGGGGTGGAATCCTCCCGGGACAGTGTGGTCTCAGGACCCTTGGGGTCACAGAGAGACCAGGGGTGCCTGAGTGCGCCAGAGCTCCCAGGTATCAGAGCAGGGAAGCCGGCTGCAGAGACGGAGCAGAGTCGCGGGCTCTCAGCTCGGGGTTGCCATAAACTGTGATCTGCGGCCCAGTCGGGGCACGGCTCCCCCAGCAGGGACCCAACAAGCAGCAGATCCGGGGAGACTCCCCTTCCTTCCCGGGGAGGAGCGGTGCGGGAACGCACTGCAGGGATCTGCTGGGTTTGGAGACTCCGTGCGGGGTCGGGTGCCAGAGATAGCAACGCTCGATCACAGGCCGGGTGAGCACGGAGTGTGGCCGGAGACCGGGGACACGGAAGTGACTGCTTTTCTCTGGGGGCACACTGAGGAGCGGGGCCCTGAGTTCTCAGCTCCTCCGAGTGGAGATTGGGAGGCCACCATTTCTGCCCTGGTCCTCCAAAGCTGTACGGAGAGCTTGCAGGGAACAAAAGCTCCTGAGATCAAACCGGAGCAGCTTCCTTAGCCCGGACCGACAAGGGCGGGGCAATCCTGCCTCCGGCAAAGACATTTGGAAACCACAGCAACAGGCCCCTCCCCCAGAAGATCAGCCCAAACAGCCAGCAAGCCAAGACCAAGTTGATCGATCAAGGAGAATAGGAGAACTCCAGCGCTAGGGGAATACTGCACATAGATTCATGGCTTTTTTTTTTTTTTTTTTACCATGATTCATTATTTCATCAAAGTTAATTTTGTTGACTTTTTTTTATTTTTCTTTTTCCCTTTTTCAACGAACATCTTATAAATCCCTTTTTTTAAAAAAAAACATTTTTTATTTTTTTTTCATTTTTAGAGTCATATTTTATCCCTTCATAGTAGTTACCCTTGTTTTTGGCATATATATATAAGTTGTTCTCTCTTTAAAATTTTGAGGTACAGTTTCTTCTAACAGATCAAAATATACCCTAAATCACTAGTGTATGGCTTTGTCCTAGTCTCCTGCCTGATCACATTCTCTCCCTTTTTCCTTTTTTTTTCCTTAAATCTTCTTTCTTTTTTCAAACAACTTATCTTACCAAGTTCTTTTATAAAATCTTTTATAATTTTCATCTTTACAGTCATCTTCCATCCCTTCATTGTATCAACCCTTATTTTGTACATATATGTCTTTCTTCCTTTAAAATTTTAGGAGGCACTTTTTTCTAACAGACCAAAATACGCCCAAAATCTAGTGTGTGGCACTGATCTATGCACTAGCCTGATCATATTTGATCATATTCTCCTTTTTTGAATTGTTTTGTTTTTGTTTTTATCTTTTTATCTTTTTTTTCTTTTTTTTTTCTTTTTCCCTTTCTTTTTTCTTTCTTTCCCTTTCTTTTCCCCTGGTTTCAGGTCTTTTCTGATTTGTATACAGTATATTTGCTGGGGACGTTGTAAACCTGTTAGCATTTTGTTCTCTCATTCATCTATTCTCCTCTGGACAAAATGACAAGACGAAAGAAATCACCTCAGCAAAAAGAACAAGAGGTAGTACCGTCAGCCAGGGACCTACTCAATACGGACATTAGTACGATGTCAGACCTAGAGTTCAGAATCATGACTTTAAAGATACTAGCTGGGCTTGAAAAAAGCGTGGAAGTTATTAGAGAAACCCTTTCTGGAGAAATAAAAGAACTAAAATCTAACCAAATCGAAATCAAAAAGGCCATTGATGAGGTGCAATCAAAAATGGGGGCACTAAATGCTAGGATAAATGAGGCAGAAGAGAGAATCAGCGATATAGAAGACCAAATGATGGAAAATAAAGAGGCTGAGAAAAAGAGAGAGAAACAACTACAGGATCACGAGGGCAGAATTCGAGAGATAAGTGATACGATAAGATGAAACAACATTAGAATAATTGGGATCCCAGAAGAGGAAGAGAGAGAGAGAGGGGCAGAAGGTATATTGGAGCAAATTATAGCAGAGAACTTCCCTAATGTGAGGAAGGAAACAGGCATCAAAATCCAGGAGGCACAGAGAACCCCTCTCAAAATCAATAATAATAGGTCAACACCCCGACATCTAATAGTAAAACTCACGAGTCTCAGAGACAAAGAGAAAATCCTGAAAGCAGCTCGGGAGAAGAGATATGTAACCTACAATGGTAGAAACATTAGATTGGCAACAGACTTATCCACAAAGACCTGGCAGGCCAGAAAGGACTGGCAAGATATCTTCAGAGCACTAAACGAGAAAAATATGCAGCCAAGAATACTATATCCAGCTAGGCTATCATTGAAAATAGAAGGAGAGATAAAAAGCTTCCAGAACAAACAAAAACTAAAGGAATTTGCAAACATGAAACCAGCCCTCCAAGAAATATTGAGAGGGGTCCTCTATGCCAAGAGAGAACCTAAAAGCAGCAAAGAGCAGAAACGAACACAGACAACAGACAGTTAACAGTCACCTTACAGGTAATACAATGGCACTAAATTCATACCTTTCAATAGTTACCCTGAATGTAAATGGGCTCAATGCCCCAATCAAAAGACACAGGCTATCAGATTGGATTAAAAAACAAGACCCATCAATATGCTGTCTGCAAGAGACACATTTTACACCCAAAGACACCCCCAGATTGAAAGTGAGGGGGTGGAAAACCATTTACCATGCTAATGGACACCAAAAGAAAGCTGGGGTGGCAATCCTTATATCAGACAAACTAGATTTTAAAACAAAGACTGTAATAAGAGATGAGGAAGGACACTATATCCTACTTAAAGGGTCTATCCAACAAGAAGATCTAACAATTGTAAATATCTATGCCCCGAACATGGGAGCAGCCAAGTATATAAGGCAATTAATAACAAAAGCAAAGAAACACATTGACAACAATACAATAATAGTGGGGGACTTGAACACCCCCCTGACTGAAATGGACAGATCATCTGAGCAAAAGATCAACAAGGATATAAAGACTTTAAATGACACACTGGACCAAATGGACTTCACAGACATATTCAGAACACTCCATCCCAAAGCAAAGGAATACACATTCTTCTCTAGTGCCCATGGAACATTCTCCAGAATTGATCACATCCTAGGTCACAAATCAGGTCTCAATCGGTACCAAAAGATTGGGATCATTCCCTGCATATTTTCAGCCTACAATGCTTTGAAACTAGAACTCAACCACAAGAGGAAAGTCGGAAAGAACTCAAATACATGGAGGCTAAAGAGCATCCTACTAAAGAATGAATGGGTCAACCAGGAAATTAAAGAAGAATTAAAAAAAATTCATGGAAAGCAATGAAAATGAAAACACAACTGTTCAAAATCTTTGGGATACAGCAAAGGCAGTCCTAGAGGAAAGTATATAGCAATACAAGCCTTTCTCAAGAAACAAGAAAGGTCTCAAATACACAACCTAACCCTACACCTAAAGGAGCTGGAGAAAGAACAGCAAATAAAGCCTAAACCCAGCAGGAGAAGAGAAATCATAAAGATCAGAGCAGAAATCAATGAACTAGAAACCAAAAGAACAGTAGAACACATCAACGAAACTAGGAGCTGGTTCTTTGAAAGAATTAACAAGATTGATAAACCCCTGGCCAGACTGATCAAAAAGAAAAGAGAAATGACCCAAATCAACAAAATCATGAATGAAAGAGGAGAGATCACAAGCAACACCAAAGAAATACAAACAATTATAAGAACATATTATGAGCAACTCTATGCCAGCAAATTAGATAACCTGGAAGAAATGGGTGCATTCCTAGAGATGTATCAATTACCAAAATTGAAACAGGAAGAAATAGAAAACCTGAACAGACCTATAACCACTAAGGAAATTGAAACAGTCATCAAAAATCTCCCAAGAAACAAAAGCCCAGGGCCAGATGGCTTCCCAGGGGAATTCTATCAGACATTTCAAGAAGAATTAATACCTATTCTCCTGAAACTGTTCCAAAAAATAGAAATGGAAGGGAAACTTCCAAACTCATTTTATGAGGCCAGCATTACCTTGATCCCAAAACCAGACAAAGACCCCATCAAAAAAGAGCATTACAGACCAATATCCTTGATGAACATGGATGCAAAAATTCTCACCAAAATACTAGCCAATAGGATCCAACAGTACATTAAAAGGATTATTCACCACGATCAAGTGGGATTTATTCCTGGGCTGCAAGGCTGGTTCAACATCCGCAAATCAATCAACGTGATACAATACATTAACAAAAGAAAGAACAAGAATCATATGATCCTCTCAATAGATGCAGAAAAAGCATTTGACAAAGTACAACATCCTTTCTTGATCAAAACTCTTCAGAGTATAGGGATAGAGGGTACATACCTCAATATCATAAAAGCCATCTACGAAAAACCTACAGCGAATATCATTCTCAATGGGGAAAAGCTGAGAGCTTTCCCCCTAAGGTCAGGAACGCGGCAGGGATGTCCACTCTCACCACTGCTATTCAACATAGTATTAGAAGTCCTAGCCACAGCAATCAGACAACAAAAAGAAATCAAAGGCATCCAAATCGGCAAAGAGGAAGTCAAACTCTCACTCTTTGCAGATGATATGATACTGTATGTGGAAAACCCAAAAGACTCCACCCCAAAACTGCTAGAACTCATACAGGAATTCAGTCAAGTAGCAGGCTATAAAATCAATGCACAGAAATCAGTGGCATTCCTATACACCAACAAGACAGAAGAGAGACAAATCAAGGAGTCGATCCCATTTACAATTGCACCCAAAACCATTAGATACCTAGGAATAAATCTAACCAAAGAGGCAAAGGATCTGTACTCAGAAAACTATAAAATACTCAGGAAAGAAATTGAAGAAGACACAAAGAAATGGAAAAACATTCCATGCTCATGGATTGGGAGAATCAACATTGTGAAGATGTCAATGTTACCTAGAGCAATCTACACATTCAATGCAATCCCCATCAAAATACCATCCACTTTTTTCAAAGAAATGGAACAAATAATCCTAAAATTTGTATGGAACCAGAAGAGACCCAGAATAGCCAGAGGAATACTGAAAAAGAAAAGCAAAGCTGGCGGCATCACAATTCCGGACTTCCAGCTCTATTACAAATCTGTCATCATCAAGACAGTATGGTACTGGCACAAAAACAGACACATAGATCAATGGAACAGAATCGAGAGCCCAGAAATGGACCCTCAACTCTATGGTCAACTTATCTTTGACAAAGCAGGAAAGAATGTCCAGTGGCAAAAAGACAGTCTCTTCAACAAATGGTGTTGGGAAAATTGGACAGCCACATGCAGAAGAATGAAACTGGACCATTTCCTTACACCACACACAAAAATAGACTCCAAATGGTTGAAAGACCTAAACGTGAGACAGGAGTCCATCCAAATCCTAAAGGAGAACACAGGTAGCAACCTTTTCGACCTTAGCTGCAGCAACTTCTTCCTAGAAACATCGCCAAAGGCACGGGAAGCCAGGGCAAAAATGAACTATTGGGATTTCATCAAGATAAAAAGCTTTTGCACAGCAAAAGAAACAGTCCACAAAACCAAAAGACAACCGACAGAATGGGAGAAAATATTTGCAAATAACATATCAGATAAAGGGTTAGTATCCAAAATCTATAAAGAACTTATCAAACTCAACACCCAAAGAACAAATAATCCAATCAAGAAATGGGCAGAAGACATGAACAGACATTTCTCCAAAGAAGACATCCAAATGGCCAACAGGCACATGAAAAAGTGCTCAACATCGCTTGGCATCAGGGAAATCCAAATCAAAACCCCAATGAGATACCACCTCACACCCGTCAGAATGGCTAAAATTAACAAGTCAGGGAACAACAGATGTTGGCAGGGATGTGGAGAAAGGGGAACCCTCCTACACTGTTGGTGGGAATGCAAGCTGGTGCAACCCCTCTGGAAAACAGTATGGAGGTTCCTCAAACAGTTGAAATTAGAGCTACCGTTCGATCCAGCAATTGCACTACTGGGTATTTACCCCAAAGATACAAATGTAGGGACCCGAAGGGGTACGTGTACCCCTATGTTTATAGGAGCAATGTCCACCATAGCCAAACTGTGGAAAGAGCCAAGATGCCCATCGACAGATGAATGGATAAAGAAGAGGTGGTATATATACACAATGGAATATTATGCAGCCATCAAAAGGAATGAGATCTTGCCATTTGCAACGACGTGGATGGAACTGGAGGGTGTTATGCTGAGTGAAATAAGTCAATCAGAGAAAGACATGTATCACATGACCTCACTGATATGAGGAATTCTTAATCTCAGGAAAGAAACTGAGTGTTACTGGAGTGGTTGGGGGTGGGAGGGATGGGGTGGCTGGGTGATAGACATTGGGGAGGGTATGTGCTACGGTGAGCGCTGTGAATTGTGCAAGACTGTTGAATCACAGATCTGTACTTCTGAAACAAATAACGCAACATATTTTAAGAAAAAAGAAAAAGAAGAAGATAACAGGAGAGGAAGAAAAGGGGAGTATGTCAGAGGGGGAGACGAACCATGAGAGATGATGGACTCTGAAAAACAAACTGAGGGTTCTGGAGGGGAGGGGGGTGGGGGGATGGGTTAGCCTGGTGATGGGTATTAAGGAGGGCACGTTCTGCATGGAGCACTGGGTGTTATGAACAAACAATGAATCATGGAACACTGCACCAAAAACTAATGATGTAATATATGGTGATTAACATAACAATAAAAAAATTAAAAAAAAAGAAAAAAAAAACAGTGGGCTCTGGGTAAAGCATATGTCCTTCCATCATGTGGGTGGGCCTCACCTCATCAGTCAAGGGCCTAACTAGAACAAAAGACTGTCCCAGAGGAAGAAGGTTATTATTCTGCCAAGCAGACTACTCCAAACTTGAACTGCAATATTCTCTCTTCCTGGGTCTCCAGCGTAACAACCTTTGGACATTGTGTTAAAATACCCATGGGATTTGAACTTATGGAGGTGACTGTGTGATGACACAAAGACGCAAATGGCATTGAGGAATGTTTTTACTTGCATTTCCCAAGAAGAGGGGGTCTGCTACTACACACAGAGCCACATGGTGAAACACTAGTTTGGTCAGGAGACAGAAGCAGGAGGGAGGTAAAAGCAGAGCCCAGAGCCTTTACTGTGGTTTCCATGGACAAAGCAAGGCAGAGCAGGGGAAACAGTTTAGGATTGGCCAGTTTGAACTATGTCAACAAGCTCGAGGCTATAAGGCTGGTTTCTAGTTGTCTGGCACCTAGCTCTCCAGTTGTGTAGAATGGGAGAAATATTGGTTTGGTGTGTGAGAATCAGATAAAGGAGTTGTGGCCGTGGGATTGGTAGGTTTGCATATGAAAGATATGTTCTCAGTTGATTATTATCTCCAAGAATAGAACAGCCTCTCCTTGGCCAACCTCCAGTAAGATGTCAAGTCACCAAAAAAATACAGAAAACAAAAAAATATGATCACTATAGGCCTGAATTGCAATATCAGCTCTTCCTGTGTCTGAGCCTGCCAGCCCACCCTGTAGATTTTGGACTGCTACTCTCCATAATCATGAGCCAATTCCTTAAAATAAATCTCTCTCTCTCTGTAGATATATAGACATAGACACAGATCCTATATATTTACATACAGATACCCATTTGGTTCTCTGGAGAACGCTGACTAATACAGCTTCCCTCCTGTGGCCTCTGCAGATGTCTGCTGAAGCCCAGTTATGAGCTCTTAAGATTATCCTTGCAGCAAAAACAACTTTGGGAATCAGATATTCTGATTATACTCCAGTTGCAGGCTTTCTCTCAGAATTTGGCCTGGTGATCCCTGCTTTCTTTCTACCTCTTCAATGCCTTTATGAAGATTTTTTAAAGATTTTATTATTTTTTTCTTTTTTGTGCATTTGTATTGAGGTTCTAGTTAGTTAACATACAATGCAATATTAGTATCAGGTGTACAATATAGTGATTCAACACTTCAATACAACACCCTGTGCTTATCACAACAAGTACTCTCCCTATTTTTTTAAATTTTATTTTATTATGTTATGTTAGTCACCATACATTACATCATTAGTTTTTGATGTAGTGTTCCGTGATTCATTGCTTGCGTATAACACCCAGTGCTCCATTCAATACGTGCCCTACTTAATACCCATCACCAGGCTAACCCATCCCCCCACCTCCCTCCCCTCTAGAACCCTCAGTTTGTTTCTCAGAGTCCATAGTCTCTCATGTTCATCTCCCCCTCCGATTCCCCCCCTTCATTTTTCCCTTCCTACTATCTTCTTTTTAATTAACATATAATGTATTATTTGTTTAAGAGGTACAGTCTATGATTCAACAGTCTTACACAATTCACAGCGCTCACCATAGCACATACCCTCCCCAATGTCTATCACCCAGCCACCCCATCCCTCCCACTCCCCACCACTCCAGCAACCCTCAGTTTGTTTACTGAGATTAAGAATTCCTCATATCAGTGAGGTCATATAATACATGTCTTTCTCTCATTGAC
The DNA here is from genome assembly GCF_037043125.1 of Eumetopias jubatus. NCBI lineage: Eukaryota > Metazoa > Chordata > Mammalia > Carnivora > Otariidae > Eumetopias > Eumetopias jubatus. The sequence goes on from NW_028275009.1 coordinate 147,776, forward strand.
TTATTTCGCTCAGCATAATACTCTCCAGTTCCATCCACGTCATTGCAAATAACAAATGCCCTCTTTAATCCCCATCATCTATTTAACCCATGACCCAGCTCTCCTCTGATAACCATCTATAATGGTTTGTTCTCTATAATTTTGTTTATCCTCTATAATTGAGCATTGGCTTCTAGGTTTACCTCTCTATATAAGATTTTATTTTTTTAAGTAATCTGTACACCTAATGCGTGTTTCAAATTCACAACCCCAAGATCAAGAGTTGTATACTGAAAGGAGTGTCCAAGAAGGTGGAGTAGGAGACCTTAATTTCTTCTGGTCCCAGGAATTCAGCTAGATAGTTATCTAATCATTCGGAACACCTGTGAGCTTAACCAGAGATTTAAGAAAAGAATAGCTGTAACTCTACGAATAGAAAAGCGACCACTTTCTGGAAGGTAGGACGTGAGGAGAAGTGAATCCGAGGCGATATTTGGGAGGATAGACAGCAGGGGAGGGGGCCTCCGTTGGCCGCTACCGGCAAGTGATAGAGCTCTGGAGCACAAAATCGGAACCTTTAAAAGTCTGCCCTGGTGAAGGACGTTGCTCAGGCTGCTAAGCGGGGACAGAACCCTCCCTGGGACAGTGTGGTCTCAGGACCCTCGGAGTCACAGAAAGACCAGGGTGCCTGAGTGCGGCAGAGCTCCCAGGTATTGGAGCGGGGAAGCTGGCTGTAGAGACAGAGCCGAGGTACAGGCTCTCAGCTTGGGGTTGCCATAAACCGTGATCCATGGCACAGTCGGGCCACTGCTCTCCGAGTAGCTGCCCAACAAGCAGCAGAACTGGCAAGAAACCCCCTTCCTGCCCAGGGGGAGCAGTGCAGGAGCACACCACAGGAGGCTGTAGGGTTTGGGGACTCCAAATGAGGTCAGGTGCCAGAGATAGAAATGCTTGGTCATAGGCCGGGTGAGCACAGAGTGCAGCCGGAGACTGGGGAGATGGGAGTGACTGACTGCTTGTCTCTGGGGCTCACTGAGGAGCGGGGCCCGGAGCTTTGGCTCTGGGCCCTGAGATTGGGAGGCTGCCATTTTCATTCTCATCCTCTAAAGCTGCACAGAAAGTCTTCAGGGATCAAAAGCCACACACAACAAACTGGAGCAGATTACTTAGTCTGGACCTGGCAAGGGCAGGGCAATTCCGCCTCCAGCAAAGACATCTGAGAACCACAGCAACAGGCACCTCCCCCAGAAGATCAGCAAGAACATCTGGCCAAGACCAAGTTTACTGGTGATTGAGAACTGCAAAACTCCAGCGCTAGGGGAATACAGCACAGAGAATTCATGGCTTTTTTCCCCATGGTTCTTTAGTTTTTCAACTTTAATTTTTTAAAAAATTCTTTCCTTTTACAGCCAATTTCTTATTTTATCAACTCCCCCCCACACTTTCTTTTGGTGGGCAGCAAAGCAAGGTTTATTGAGCGATAGCAAAGTGATAGTACAAAGCTCCCAAAGAGGTAGGGGACATGAGAGGGTTGCCCTTATTAACTCCTTCTTAAAATCTTTTTTAATTCTCATTTTTACAATTATGTTCTATCACTTCATTGTATTTAATCTTATTTTTTTATATATATAAGTTTTTCTTTCTTTACAATTTTGGAATGCAGTTTCTTCTAACAGATCAAAATACACCCCAAATCTAGTGTATGGCTCTGTTCTATCTATACCTGTCTGATCATAGTCTCTCTTTGTTGTTTTTCTCTTTCTTCTTCCTATTTTCTTTTCTTTTTTTTTGGGGGGGTGTTTGTTTTGTTAAAGTCTTTTTTAAAGTTCATCTGTACAGCTACATTTTATCCTTTCAATATATTTAATTTTATATATTTTTGTATATATAAGTTTTTCTTTTTTACAATTTTGAGATGTAGTTTCTTCTAACAAACTGACCAAAATACAGTCGAGATACTGTATCCCTCTGTTCTGTTCACCTGTCTGTTTATATTATATATTGTTGTTTTCTCTTTTGTTTTTTCTTGTCTTTTAAGTTCCATTTTTACAGTTATATTCTATCCTTTCATTGTATTTAACTTTATTTTTATATATATAAGTTTTTCTTTCTTTATGCTTTTGGGATCTCGTTTTATACGCACAGAATCCAGTGTATTGCTCTATTCTGCTCATTTGTCTGATTATATTCTCTTTTTTTTCTTTTCCCCAGTTTCAGGTCTTGTCTGATTTGTTTAGTGTATATTTCTCTGGGGTCATTGTTGCCATTTTAGTATTTTGTTCTCTCATTCATCTCTTCTTCTCTGGACAGAATGACAAGATGGAAAAGCTTACCTCAGAAAGGAGAACAAGAGGCAGTACTGACTGCCAGGGACACAATCAGTATGGACATAAGTCAGATGTTGGAACGAGAGTTCAGAATAACGATGATAAAGATACTAGCTGGGCTTGAAAAAAGCACAGAAGACACTAGAGAATCCGTTTCTGAATAAATAAAAGAACTAAAATCTAACCAAGTCGAAATCAAAAAGGCTATTAATGAGATGCAATAAAAAATGGAGGTCCTAACTGCTAGGATTAATGAGGAAGAAGAGAGAATTAGTGATACAGAAGACCAAATGATGGAGAATAAAGAAGCTGAGAAAAAGAGAGATAAACACCTACTGGATCGGGGTGGGGGGAGAATTTGAGGGATAAGTGATATCATAAAGCAAAACAATATTAGAATAATTGGGATCCCAGAAGAGGAAAAAAAGAGAGGGGCAGAAGTTATACTGGAGCAAATTATAGTGGAGAACTTCCTTAATTTGGGGAAGGAAACAGGGATCAAAATCCAAGAGGCACAGAGAACCCCCCTCAATATCAATAAAAATGGGTCAATGCCCCGATATATAATAGTGAAACTTAAGAATCCGAGAGACAAAGAGAAAGTCATGAAAGCAGCTCAGAACAAGAGGTTGGTAACCTACAAAGGTAGAAACATTAGATGGGCAGCAGACCTATCCACAGAGACCTGGCTGGCCAGAAAGGACTGGCATGATATATTCAGGGTGCTAAATGAGAAAATATGAAGCCAAGAATACTTTATCCAGCTAGTATGTCATTCAAAATAGGAGGAGTGATAAAAAAGCTTCTAGGACAAATAGATACTTAAAGAATTTGTGAACACCAAACCAACCCTACAAGAAATATTAAAAGGGATACACTAAGCAAAGAGAGAGCCCCAAAGTAACATAGACCAGAAAGGAACAGAGACAATATAGAGTGACAGTCACTTTACAGGTAATACAATAGCACTAAACTCATATCTTTCAATAGTTACTCTGAATGCAAATGGGTTAAATGCCCCAATCAAAAGACATAGGGTATCAGATTGGATTTAAAAACAAGACCCATTGATATGCTGTCTGCAAGAGACTCGTTTTAGACCCCCAAACACCTCCAGATTTAAAGTCAGGGGGTGGAAAACATTTTTATCATGCTAATAGACATCAAAAGAAAGCTGGGATGGCAATCCTTATATCAGACAAGTTAGATTTTAAACCAAAGACTGTAATAAGAGATGAGAGAGGACAGTATATCATAATTAAAGGGTCTGTTCAACAAGAAGATCCAACAATTGTAAATATTTATGCCCCAACATGGGAGCAGCCAAATATATAAGGCATTTAATAACAAAATCATAGAAACACATAAAAAATAATACAATAATAGTAAGGGACTTTAACACCCCCCTCACTGCAAAAGACAAATCATCTAAGCAGAAGATCAACAAGGAAATAAGGGCTTTGAATGACACACAAATCAGGTTTCAACCAGTATCAAAAAAATTGGGATCAGTCCCTGCACATTTTGGACTGCAATGCTTTGAAACCAGAACTCAGTCACAAGAAATTTTGAGGGGGAAGGAAAGATGGCAGAGAGTAGGGGATCCTATTTCAACTAGGCCCCGGAATTGAGCTGGATAATTACCAGATCACTTTGAGCACCCACGAAATTGGTCTGAGATGTAAGAAGATCTGGATCTCTACAAAGAGAATATCACAGGCAGTTGGTTTTGAGGTAGGAAGCGGGGAGCCATGATTCTGCAGGCAGATAAATGGCAGCGGGAGGGAGCCTGGCCGTGGGGATCCTACACCGCTGGTGAGCGACAGCCTCACTCACTGGGGATGGGGCACAGACTCACAGACCAGTAGCAGACTGGGAGCGGTGGGGAAAGGACTTTAAGGTAGCCCCCAGGGTGGAAACCTGGAGCAGTGGGGTTGCTCCTGCGAACTGATAGCAGCTGGCAGTTTTAGAAGCACAAAGGGCAGAAACAGTCTCCGACCTGGAGGCAGGACTGCGAACGCTGTGGAGGGGCGCACAACCCAGGACACTGCAGTTTATAGCAGCATGGACAGAAATGGAGACAGTGTGGCCGGGAGAGCTGACTGAAGAACAGACTGCGGTCGCTCTGCTCTGAGGCAGAGGGTTGGGAATGGTCTCTTCTGCTCTGACTCGCGGAAGAGACTCAGAAACCTGCCAGGGAAAGCCACCAGAGAACAAAAACCCCAAAAGCTGATTCCCGCAGAGCCCATCCCCCGCCACAGGGGGGCAGGGCAACTCTGCCCAAACAGGGTTGCCTGAGTAACAGCGCGGCAGGCCCCTCCCCCAGAAGACAGGCTGGGAAAACAAGAGGCCAGCTACCCCAAGGTCCCAAGAAAATAGGTGCATCTTGCTTGGGTTCTGGTCAATAATTTGGACTCTATACATTCCCTCAACCACCCATCAACAGAATGACTAGGAGGAGGAACCCCCAAAATAGAAAAGACTCAGAGATCATGACTTATGCTGCAAATTTACAAATGGATGCAGATATAACCAAGATGTCAGAGATGGAATTTAGGCTAGCAATTGTGAACACAATGGCTAGAATGGAGAAATCAATTAATGGCAACATAGAGTCTCTGAGGGCAGAAATGAGAGCTGAATTGGCAGAACTTAAAAATGCTATCAATCAGATCCAATCCAACCTAGATAATCTAACAGCTAGGGTAAGTGAGGCAGAAGAACGAATAAGCGACCTGGAAGACAATATAATAGATAAAACGGGAAAAGAGGAGGCCAGGGAAAAACAACTCAGAATCCATGAAAATAGAATCAAAGAAATAAGTGACACCATGAAGCATTCCAATGTCAGAATAATTGGAATCCCGGAGGGAGTGTGGAGAGAGAGAGAACTAGAAGATGTATTTGAGCAAATCAGAGTTGAGAACTTCCCTAATCTGGGGAATGAAGCAAACATTCGCATCTTAGAGGCAGAGAAGACCCCTCCCAAGATCAAGGAAAGCAGGCCAACACCCTGGCATGTAATAGTAAACTTGCAAATCTTAGAACCAAGGAAACCATCTTAAAGGCAGTTAGGGGGAAGAGATTCCTTGCGTACAAAGGGAGGAACATCAGAATAACGTCAGACCTATCCATAGAGACCTGGCAAGCCAGAAAGCCCTGGCAAAACATATTCAGGGTACTAAATGAGAAGAACATGCAGCCAAGAATACTTTATCCGGCAAGGCTGTCATTTAGAATGGATGGAGAGATGCAGAGCTTCCACGACTGGTAGAAACTGAAAGAATATGTGACCACTAAGCCAGCCCTACAAGAAATATTAAGGGGGGTTCTATAAAAGGAGAAAGACCCCAAGAGTGATATACAACAGAAATTTACAGGGACAATCTATAAAAACAACACCTTCACAGGCAACCTGATGACAATTAATTCATATATTTCAATAATCACTCTCAATGTGAATGGCCTAAATGCTCCCATAAAACGGCACAGGGTTGCAGATTGGATCAAAAGACAGGACCCGTCCATATGCTGCCTACAAGAGACTCATTTTGAACCTAAAGATACATCCAGACTGAAAGTGAAGGGATGGAGATCCATCTTCCATGCCAGCGGACCTCAAAAGAAAGCTGGGGTAGCAATTCTTATGTCAGACAAATTAGATTTTAAACTAAAGTCTGTAAGTAGGGACACAGAGGGACACTATATCATTCGTAAAGGGTCTATCCAACAAGAAGATCTAACAATTGTAAATATCTATGCCCCCAACATGGGAGCAGCCATCTATATAAGCCAGCTGTTAACCAAAATAAAGAGTCATATTGATAACAATACGATAATTGTAGGAGACCTCAATACTCTACTTTCAGCAATGGACAGATCATCTAAGCAGAAAATCAACAAGGAAACAAGAGCTTTGAAAGATACACTGGACCAGATGGACCTCATAGATATTTACAGAACATTCCACCCTAAAACAACAGAATACCCATTCTTCTTGAGTGCATATGGAACTTTCTCCAGAATAGACCACATACTGGGTCACAAACCAGGTCTCAACCAATACCAAAAGACTGAGATTATTCCCTGCATATTCTCAGACCACAATGCTTTAAAACTGGAACTCAATCACAGGAAAAAATTTGGCAGAAATTCAAACACTTGGAAGCTAAAGACCACTCTGCTCAAGAATGTTTGGGTCAACCAGGAAATAAAAGAAGAACTTAAACAATTCATGGAAATCAATGAGAACAAAAACACATCGGACCAAAACCTATGGAATACTGCAAAGACGGTCCTAAGGGGGAAACAGCCATCCAAGCCTCACTCAAAAAAATAGAAAAATCCTGAATTCACCAAATAACTCTACACCTTAAAAAACTAGAGAAAAAGCAGCAAATGATGCCTAAGCCACACATTAGAAGAGAAATAATTAAAATTAGAGCAGAAAACAATGAATTAGAAACCAGAAACACGGTAGATCAAATCAATGAAACCAGAAGTTGGTTCTTTGAAAGAATTAATAAGATCGATAAACCACAGGCCATACTCATCCAAAGAAAAGAGAAAGGACCCAAATTAATAAAATTACGAATGAAAGGGGAGAGATCATGACTAACACCAAGGAAATAGAAACAATTATTAGAAATTATTACCAACAAATATATGCCAATAAACGGAGCAATCTGGATGAAATGGAGGCCCTCCTGGAAAACTATAAGCTGCCAAGACAGATACAGGAAGAAATTGACAACCTGAACAGGTCAATAACCAGTAACGAGATTGAAGCAGTGATCAAAAACCTCCCAAAAAACAAGAGTCCAGGGCCTGATGGATTCCCTGGGGAATTCGACCAAACATTCAAAGAAGAAATAATACTTATTCTATTGAAGATGTTTCAAAAAATAGAAAGAAGGAAAACTTCCAGACTCATTCTATGAGGCCAGCATTATCTTAATCCCCAAACCAGGCAAAGACCCCATCAAAAAGAAGAATTTCAGACCAATATCTCTGATGAATATGGATTCCAAAATTCTTAACAATATCCTAGCTAATAGGATCCAACAATACATTAAAAAGGATCATCTGCCACGACCAAGTGGGATTTCTCCCCGGGAGGCAAGCGTGGTTCAACATTTGCAAATCAATCAATGTGATAGAACACATTAATAAGAACCATATGGTCCTCTCAACTGATGCAGAAAAAGCATTTGACAAAATACAACATCCTTTCCTGATTAAAACTCTTCAGAGTATAGGGATAGCGGGAACATTCCTCAAGTTCATAAAATCTATCTATGAGGGGGCAGAGCAAGATGGCGGTGGAGTAGGAGACCTGGATTTCATCTGGTCTCAGGAATTCAGCTGAATAGGGATCAAACCATTTTGAACACCTACGAACTCAACAGGAGATCGAAGATAAGAATAGTAACAACACTCTGAACAGAAAAGCGACCACTTTCTGGAAGTAGGATGTGCGGAGAAGTGAATCTGAGGCGATATTTGGGAGGATAGACGGTGGGGGGAGGGGGCCTCCGTCGGCTGCTTCTGGCGAGTGATAGAGCCGCGCAGCACAAAATCAGGACTTTTATAAGTCGGCTACGCTGAGGGACGTCGCTCCAGTGGCTAAGCGGGGGGTGGAACCCTCGTGGGACAGTGTGGTCTCAGGACCCTCGGGGTCACAGAAAGACCGGAGGTGCCTGAGTGCGGCTGAGCTCCCAGGTATCGGAGCGGGGAAACCGGCTGCAGAGACAGAGCCGAGGTGCGGGCTCTCAGCTCGGGGTTACCATAAACTGTGGTCCACGGCCCAGTTGGGCCACTGTTCCTCCAGCAGGGACCCAACAAGCAGCAGATGCGGGGATACTCTCCTTCTTCCCCCGGGAGGAGCAGTGCGGAAGCGCACCACAGGGATTGGCTGGATTTGGAGACTCCACACAGTGTCAGGTGCGAGAGATGGAAATACTCGGTCACAGGCCGGGTGAGCACGGAGTGCAGCCAGAGACCGGGGAGACGGGAGTGACTGCGTTTCTCTGGGGGCACACTGAGGAGTGGGGCCCCGAGTTCTCAGTTCCTCTGGGCGGAGACTGGGAGGCCACCATTTTCACCCTGGTCCTCCAACTGTGCTGAGAGCTTGCAGGGAACAAAAGCTCCTGAGAGCAAACCCGAGCAGCTTGCTTAGACCAGACTCACAAGGGCGGGGCAATTTCGCCTCCAGCAAAGACATTTGAGAACCACGGCAACAGGCCCCACCCCCAGAAGATCAGCACGAACAACCAGCAAGCCAAGACCAAGTTTACCGATCAAGGAGAACGGGAGAACTCCAGCGCTAGGGGAATACTGCACATAGAATTCATGGCTTTTTTACCATAATTCATTTTTCAAAGTTAATTTTTTAACTGTGTTTTTTTTGAATTTTTCTTTTTCCCTTTTTCAACCAACATCTTATCAATCCCTTTTTTAAAAAACATTTTTTATTTTTCATTTTTAGAGTCATATTTTTATCCCTTCATAGTAGTTACCCTTATTTTTGGCATATATATATGTTGTTCTCTCTTTAAAATTGTGAGATACAGTTTCTTCTAACATTTCAAATTATACCCTAAATCACTAGTGTATGGCTTTGTTCTACTCTTCTGCCTGATCACATTCTCTCCCTTTTTTTTCTCTTTTTTTCCTTTCCATTTTTTTTAAATCTTCTTCTTTCTTTTTAAAAACAACTTCTTATCTTATCAATTCCTTTTATAAAATCTTTTATAATTTTCATCTTTACAGTCATCTTCCATCCCTTCATTGTATCAACCCTTATTTTGTATATATATAAGTCTTTCTTCCTTTAAAATTTTAGCAGGCACTTTCTTCATACAGACCAAAATACTCCCAAAATCTAGTGTGTGGCACTGATCTATGGACTACCCTGATCATATTTGATCATATTCTGTGTTTTTTTTTTGTTTTGTTCTGTTTTTGTTTGTTTTTATCTTTTTCTTTTTCCTTTTTTTTTTTCTCTTTCTTCTTTCTTTCCCCTGTTTCAGGTCTTTTCTGATTTGTATAGAGTATATTTGCTGGAGACATTGTTAACCTGTTAGCATTCTGTTCTCTCATTCATCTATTCTCCTCTGGACAAAATGACAAGATGAAAAAAATCACCTCAGCAAAAAGAACAAGAGGTAGTACTGTCTGCCAGGTACCTACTCAATACTGACATTAGTACGATGTTGGACCTAGAGTTCAGAATCATGACTTTAAAGATACTAGCTGGGCTTGAAAAAAGCGTGGAAGTTATTAGAGAAACCCTTTCTGGAGAAATAAAAGAACTAAAATCTAACCAAATCGAAATCAAAAAGGCCATTGATGAGGTGCAATCAAAAATGGGGGCACTAAATGCTAGGATAAATGAGGCAGAAGAGAGAATCAGTGATATAGAAGACCAAATGATGGAAAATAAAGAGGCTGAGAAAAAGAGAGATAAACTACTGGATCATGAGGGCAGAATTCGAGAGATAAGCGATACCATAAGATGAAACAAACTTAGAATAATTGGGATCCCAGAAGAAGAAGAATGAGAGAGAGGGGCAGAAGGTATATTGGAGCAAATAATAGCAGAGAACTTCCCTAATGTGGGGAAGGAAACAGGCATCAAAATCCAGGAGGCACAGAGAACCCCTCTCAAAATCAATAATAATAGGTCAACACCCTGACATCTAATAGTAAAATTTACGAGTCTCAGAGACAAAGAGAAAATCCTGAAAGCAGCTTGGGAAAAGAGATATGTAACCTACAATGGTAGAAATATTAGATTGGCAACAGACCTATCCACAGAGACCTGGCAGGCCAGAAAGGACTGGCATGATATCTTCAGAGAACTAAACGAGAAAACTATGCAGCCAAGAATATTATATCCAGCTAGGCTGTCATTGAAAATAGAAGGAGAGATAAAAAGCTTCCAGAACAAACAAAAACTAAAGGAATTTGCAAACATGAAACCAGCCCTACAAGAAATATTGAAAGGGGTCCTTGAAGCAAAAAGAGAGCCTAAAAGTAGCATAGATCAGAAAGGAACACAGACAATATACAATAACAGTCACCTTAGAGGCAATACAATGGCACTAAATTCATACCTTTCAATAGTTACCCTGAATGTAAATGGGCTAAATGCCCCAATCAAAAGATACAGGCTGTCAGACTGGATTAAAAAACAATACCCATCCATATGCTGTCTGCAAGAGACTCATTTCAGACCCAAGACACCCCCAGATTGAAAGTGAGGGGGTGGAAAACCATTTACCATGCTAATGGACACCAAAAGAAAGCTGGGGTGGCAATCCTTATATCAGACAAATTAGATTTTAAAACAAAGACTGTAATAAGAGATGAAGAAGGACACTATATCCTACTTAAAGGGTCTATCCAACAAGAAGATCTAACAATTGTAAATATCTATGCCCCTAACATGGAGCAGCCAATTACATAAGGCAATTAATAACAAAAGCAAAGGAACACATTGACAAAAATACAATAATAGTGGGGGAATTGAACACCCCCCTGAATGAAATGGACAGATCATCTAAGCAAAAGATCAACAAGGAAATAAAGACTTTCAATGACTCACTGGACCAATTGGATTTTAGAGACATATTCAGAACATTCCATCCCAAAGCAACCGAATACACATTCTTCTCTAGTGCCCACCTGGAACATTCTCCAGAATAGATCACATCCTAGGTCACATATCAGGTCTCAATTGGTACCAAAAGATTGGGATTATTCGGTGCATATTTTCAGACCACAATGCTTTGAAACTAGAACTCAATCACAAGAGGAGAGTGGAAGAAATTCAAATCCATGGAGGCTAAAGAGCATCCTACTAAAGAATGAATGGGTCAACCAGGAAATTAAAGAAGAATTAAAAAAATTGATGGAAACCAACGAAAATGAAAACACAACTGTTCAAAATCTTTGGGACACAGCAAAGGCAGTCCTGAGAGGCAAGTATATAGCAATACAAGCCTTTCTCAAGAAACAAGAAAGGTCTCAAATACACAACCTAACTGTACACCTAAAGGAGCTAGAGAGAAAACAGCAAATAAGCCAGCAGGAGAAGAGAACTAATACAGATCAGAGCAGAAATCAATGAAATAGAAACCAAAAGCACAGTAGAACAGATCAATGAAACTAGGAGTTGGTTCTTTGAAAGAATTAACAAGATTGATAAACCCCTGGCCAGACTTATCAAAAAGAAAAGAGAAAGGACCCAAATCCACAAAATCATGAATGAAAGAGGAGAGATCACAACCAATACCAAAGAAATACAAACAATTATAAGAACATATTATGAGCAACTCTATGCCAGCCAATTAAAGAACCTGGAAGAAATGGGTGCATTCCTAGAGATGTATCAACTACCAATATTGAACCAGGAAGAAATAGAAAACCTGAAAAGACCTATAACCACTAAGGAAATTGAAGCAGTCATCAAAAATCTCCCAACAAACAAAAGCCCAGGGCCAGATGGCTTCCCAGGGGAATTCTACCAAACATTAAGAGGAGAATTAATACCTATTCTCCTGAAACTGTTCCAAAAAATAAAAATGGAAGGAAAATTTCCAAACTCATTTTATGAGGCCACCATTACCTTGATTGCAAAAGCAGACAAAGACCCCATCAAAAGGAGAATGACAGACCAATATCCTTGATGAACATGGATGCAAAAATTCTCACCAAAATACTAGCCAATAGGATCCAACAGTACATTAAAAGGATTATTCACCATGACCAAGTGGGATTTATCCCTGGGCTGCAAGGTTGGTTCAACATCTGCAAATCAAACAACGAGATACAATACATTAACAAAAGAAAGAACAAGAATCATATGATCCTCTCAATAGATGCAGAAAAAGCATTTGACAAAGTACAGCATCCTTTCTTGATCAAAACTCTTCAGAGTATAGGGATAGAGGGTACATACCTCAATATCATAAAAGCCATCTATGAAAAACCTATAGCGAATATCATTCTCAATGGGGAAAAGCTGACAGCTTTTCCCCTAGGGTCAGGAACGCGGCAGGGATGTCCACTCTCACCGCTGCTATTCAGCATAGTATTAGAAGTCCTAGCCACAGCAATCAGACAACAAAAAGAAATCAAAGGCATCCAAATCGGCAGAGGAAGTCAAACTCTCACTCTTTGCAGATGATCTGATACCGTATGTGGAAAACCCAAAAGACTCCACCCCAAAACTCCTAGAACTCATACAGGAATTCAGTAATGTAGCAGGATATAAAATCAATGCACAGAAATCAGTGGCATTCCTATACACCAACAACAAGACAGAAGAGAGACAAATCAAGAAGTCGATCCCATTTACAATTGCACCTGAAACCATAAGATACCTGGGAATAAATTTAACCAAAGAGGCAAAGGATCTGTACTCAGAAAACTATAAAATACTCATGAAAGAAATTGAAGAAGACACAAAGAAATGAAAAAACGTTCCATTCTCATGGATTGGAAGAACCAACATTGTGAAGATGTCAATGCTACCTAGAGCAATCTACACATTCAATGCAATCCCCATCAAAATACCATCCACCTTTTTCAAAGATGTGCAACAAATAATCCTAAAATTTGTATGGAATCAGAAGAGACCCCGAATAACCAGAGGAATATTGAAAAAGAAAAGCAAAGCTGGCGGCATCACAATTCCGGACTTCCAGCTCTATTACAAAGCTGTCATCATCAAGACAGTATGGTACTGGCACAAAAACAGACACATAGATCAGTGGAACAGAATCGAGAGCCCAGAAATGGACCCTCAACTCTGTGGTCAACTCATCTTTGACAAAGCAGGAAAGAATGTCCAATGGAAAAAAAGACAGTCTCTTCAACAAATGGTGTTGGGAAAATTGGACAGCCACATGCAAAAGAATGAAACTGGGCCATTTCCTTACACCACACACAAAAACAGACTCCAAATGGTTGAAAGACCTAAACGTGAGACAGGAGTCCATCCAAATCCTAAAGGAGAACACAGGTAGCAACCTCTGACCTCAGACGCAGCAACTTCTTCCTAGAAACATTGCCAAAGGCAAGGGAAGCCAGGGCAAAAATGAACTATTGGGATTTCATCAAGATAAAAAGCTTTTGCACAGCAAAAGAAACAGTCCACAAAACCAAAAGACAACCGACAGAATGCGAGAAGATATTTGCAAATGACATATCAGATAAAGGGCTAGTATCCAAAATCTATAAAGGACTTATCAAACTGAACACCCAAAGAGCAAATAATCCAATCAGGAAATGGGCAGAAGACATGAACAGACATTTTTCCAAAGAAGACATTCAAATGGCCAACAGACACATGAAAAAGTGCTCAACATCGCTCGGCATCAGGGAAATCCAAATCAAAACCTCAAGGAGATACCACCTCACACCAGTCAGAATGGCTAAAATTAACAAGTCAGGAAATGACAGATGTTGGAGGGGATGCGGAGAAAGGGGAACCCTCCTACACTGTTGTTGGGAATGCAAGCTGGTGCAAGCAGTCTGGAAAACAGTATGGAGGTTCCTCAAACAGTTGAAAATAGAGCTACCATATGATCCAGCAATTGCACTACTGGGTATTTACCCCAAAGATACAAATGTAGGGATCCGAAGGGGTACATGCACCTCAATATTTATAGCAGCAATGTCCACAACAGCCAAACTGTGTAAAGAGCCAAGATGTCCATGAACAGATGAATGGATAAAGAAGAGGTGGTACATATACACAATGGAATATTATGCAGCCATAAAAGGAATCTTTATAAGGAGATCTTGCCATTTGCAACGATGTGGATGGAATTGGAGGGTGTTACGCTAAGTGAAATAAGTCAATCAGAGAAAGACATGTATCATATGACCTCACTGATATGATGGATTCCTAATCTCAGGAATCAAACTGAGGGTTGCTGGAGTGGTGGGGGGTGGGAGGGATTGGGTGGCTGGGTGATAGACATTGGGGAGGGTATGTGCTATGGTGAGCACTGTGAATTGTACAAGACTGATGAATCCCAGATCTGTACTTCTGAAAGAAATAATGCAATATATGTTAAGAAAAAAACAACAAGAAGAAGATAGCAGGAGGGGAGGAATGAAGGGGAGTAAGTCGGAGGGGGAGACGCAGCATGAGAGACGATGGACTGTGAATAACAAACTGAGGGTTCTAGAGGAGAGGGGGTGGGGGGATGGGCTAGCCTGGTGACGGGTATTAAAGAGGGCACATTCTGCGTGGAGCACTCGGTGTTATGCACAAACAATGAATCATGGAACACTACATCAGAAACTAATGATGTAATGTATGGTGATTAACATAACAATAAAAATTATAAAAATAAAAAAAATCCGTCTATGAAAAACCCACAGCGAATATCATTCTCAATGGGGAAAAGCTGAAAGCCTTTCCCTTAAGATCAGGAACACGTCAAGGATGTCCATTCTTGCCACTATTGTTCAATATAGTACTAGAAGTCCTAGCAACAGCAATCAGACAACAAAAAATAAAAGTTATTCAAATTGGCAAAGAAGTCAAACTCTATTCGCAGACGACATGATACTTTATGTGGAAAACCCAAAAGACTCCACCCCCAAATTACTAGAACTCATACAGCAATTCAGTAATGTGGCAGGATACAAAATCAATGCACAGAAATCAGTTGCTTTCTTATACACTAACAACGCAACTGTAGAAAGAGAAATTAGGGAAACGATTCCATTTACAATAGCACCAAAAACCATAAGATACCTCGGAATAAACCTAACCAAAGAGGTAAAGGATCTCTACTCTAGGAACTACAGAACACTCATGAAAGTAATTGAAGAGGACACAAAAAGATGGAAAAATATTCCATGCTCATGGATCGGAAGAATAAACATTGTTAAAATGTCTATGCTATCCAGAGCAATCTATACCTTCAATGTCATCCCAATCAAAATTCCAATGACATTTTTCAAAGTGCTGGAACAAACAATCCTAAAATTTGTATGGAATCAGAAAAGACCCCGAATCACCAAGGAAATGTTGAAAAAGAAAAACAAAGCTGGGGGCATCATGTTGCCCGATTTCTAGCTATATTACAAAGCTGTGATCATGTAGACAGCATGGTACTGGCACAAAAACAGACATATAGACCAATGGAACAGAATAGAGAACCCATATATGGACCCTCAACTCTATGGTCAAATAATCTTTGACAAAGCAGGAAAAAACATGCAATGGACAAAAGACAGTCTCTTCAATAAATGGTGCTGGGAAAATTGGACAGCCACATGCAGAAGAATGAAACTTGACCATTGTCTAACACCATTCACAAAGATAAACTCAAAGTGGATGAAAGACCTCAATGTGAGACAGGAATCCATTAAAATCCTAGAGGAGAACTTAGGCAGTAAACTCTGACATCACCCACAGCAACTTCTTTCAAGACACATCTCCAAAAGCTAGTAAAACAAAAGCAAAAATGAACTTTTGGGAGTTCATCAAGATAAAAAGCTTCTGCACAGCAAAGGAAACAGTCAACAAAACAAAGAGGCAACCCACAGAATGGGAGAAGATATTTGCAAATGACACTACAGATAAAGGGCTGGTATCCAAGATCTATAAAGAACTTCTCACACTCAACACCCCCAAAACAAATAATCAAGTCCAAAAGTGGGCAGAAGATATGAAAAGACACTTCTCTGAAGAAGTCATACAAATGGTTAACAGACATGTGAAAAAATGTTCATCGTCATTAGCCATCAGGGAAATTCAAATCAAAACCACATTGAGATACTACCTTACACCAGATAGAATGGCAAAAATGGACAGGGAAAGAAACAACAAAGATTGGAGAGGTTGTGGAGAAAGGGATACCCTCTAACACTGTTGGTGGGAATGTAAGTTGGTACAGCCACTTTGGAAAACAGTGTGGAGGTTCCTCAAAAATTTAAAAATAGAGCTACCCTATGACCCAGCAATTGCACTCCTGGGTATTTACCCCAAAGACACAGATGTAGTGAAAAGAAGGACCATATGCATCCCAATGTTCATAGCTGCAATATCCGCAATAGCCGAACTGGGGCAAGAGCCGAGATGCCCTTCAACAGATGAATGGATAAAGAAGAGGTGGTCCATATATACAATGGAATATTACTCAGTCATCAGAAAGGATGAATACCCAACTTTTGCATCAACATGGATGGGACTGGAGGAAATTATGCTAAGTGAAATAAGCAAGCTGAGAAAGTCAATTATCATTTGGTTTCACTTATTTATGGAACATAAGGAATAGCGTGGAGGACATTAGGAGAAAGAAGGGAAAAATGAGGGGGGCGGTAATTGGAGGGAGAGATGGACCATGAGAGACTATGGACTCTGAGAGACAAACAGGGTTTCAGAGGGGAGTGGGGAGGGGGGATTGGTTAGCCCTGTGATGGGTATTAAGAAGGGCACGTACTGCATGGAGCACTGGGTGTTATACGAAAACAATGGATCATGTATCACCACATCAAAAACTAATGATGTATTGTATGGTGACTAACATAACATAATAAAATTAAAAAAAAAAACAAGAAGGAATTTTGAAAAAACACAAATACATGGAGGCTAAATAGCATCCTACTAATGAATGAATGGGTCAACCACAAAATTAAAGAAGAATTTTTAACATTCATGAGAACAAATGAAAATGGAAACACAAGTGTTCAAAATCTTTGGGACGCAGCAAAGGGGGAAGTATATAGCAATACAAGACTTTCTCAAGAAACAAGAAAGGCCTCAAATACACAACCTAACCCTATACCTAAAGGAGCTGGAGAAAGAACAGCAAATAAAGCCTACACCCAGGAGGAGTAGAGAAATAATAAAGATTAGAGCAGAAATCAATGAAATAGAGAGCAAAAGAACAGTAGAACAGATCAACGAAACTAGGAGCTCATTCTGAAAGAATGAATAAGACAGATAAACCCCTGGCCAGATTTATCAAAAAGAGAGGAGAAAGCACTTAAATAAATAAAATTAAGAATGAAAAAGTAGAGGTCATGACCAACACTGAAGAAATACAATTATAAGAATATATTATGAGCAACTATATGCCCACAAATTAGGCCATCTGGAATAAATGGATGCATTCCCAGAGATGCATGAGCTACCAAAACTGAAACAGGATGAAATAGAAAACCTGAACAGACCATAACCAGCAAGGAAATTGAAGCAGTAATCAAAACTCTCCCAACAGAAAAGAGCCCAGGGCCAGATGGCTTCCCAGGGGAATTCTACCAAATATTTAAAGAAGAAATAATACATATTCTTCTGAAACTGTTGTAAAAAATAGAAATGGAAGGAAAACTTCCAAACTCTTCCCATATGGCCTGCATTACTTTTTTTTTTAAAGATTTTATTTATTAAAAAAAAAGATTTTATTTATTCTAGAGAGAGGGAGAGAGAAAGCACGAGAGGGGAAGGGTCAGAGGGAGAAGACTCTGTGCTGAGCAGGGAACCTGATGCAGGACTCAATCCTGGGAACTCCAGGATCATGACCTGAGCTGAGGGCAGACGCTTAACTGACAGAGCCACCCAGGCGCCTCTGTGTCCAGCATTACCTTGATCCCAAAACCAGACAAAGACCCTACCTAAAAGGAAAATTACAGATCAATATGCCTGATTAACATGGACGCAAAAATTCTCACCAAAATACTAGCCAATAAGATCCAACACTACATTAAATGGATTATTCACCACGACCAAATGGGATTTATTCCTGGGCTTCAAGGGTGGTTTAACATCCAAAGATCAATCAATGTGATACATTACATAAATAAAAGACAAGACAAGAACCATAAAATCCTCTCAATAAATGCATAAAAAACATTTGACAAAGTACAGCATTCATTCTTGATTAAAACTCTTCTCAGTGTAAGGCTAGAGGGAACATACCTCAATATCATAAAAGCCATCTATGAAACCCACAGCAAATATCATTCTCATTGGGGAAAAACTGAGAGCTTTTCCACTAAGGTCAGGAACACAGCAGGGATGTCCACTATCACCACTGTTGTTCAACATAGTGCTAGAAGTCCTAGCCTTAGCAATCAGACACCAAAAAGAAATAAAAGACACCTGAATCAGCAAAGAAGAAGCAAACTCTCACTCTTTGCAGGTGACATGATACCTATGTAGAAAACCTGAAAGTCTCCACCCCAAAATTCTAGAACTCACCAGGAATTCAGCAAAGTGGCAGGATATAAAATCAATGTACAGAAATCAGTTGCATTCCTATACACTAACAATGCGACAGAAAAAAGACAGTCAGTCCCATTTACAATTGCACCCAAAACCATAAGATACCAAGAATAAGCTTAACCACAGAGACAAAGGATGTGTACTCAGAAAACTATAGAACACCTATGAAAGAAATGGAGGAAGACACAAAGAAATGGAAAAACATCCCATGTTTATGGATTGAAAGAACAAATACTGTGAAAAAGTCTATGCTACCTGGAGCAATCTACACATTCAATGCAACCTGTATCAAAACACCATCAGCTTTTTTCAGAGCTGGAACAAATAATCCTAAGATTTGTAAGGAACCAGAAAAGACCCCGAATAGCCAAAGGAATGTTGAAAAAGAAAACCAAAACTGGTAGCATCACAATTCCAGACTTCAAGCTCTATTACAAAGCTGTAATCATCAAGGCAGTATGGTACTGGCAAAAAAAAAAAAAAACACATTGACCAATGGAACAGAATAGAAAACCCAGAAATGGACTCTAAATTCTATGGTCAACTAATATTTGACAAAGAAGGAAAGAATATCCAATGGAAAAAAGACAGTCTCTTCAACAAATGGTGTTGGGAAAATTGGACAGCCACATGCAAAAGAAAGAAACTGGACCATTTCCTTACACCACACACAAAAATAGTCTCAAAATGGATGAAAGACCTACATGTGAGACAGAACTCCATCAAAATCCTAGAGGAGAACATTAGGCAGCAACCTCTTTGACCTTGGCCGCAGCAACTTCTTGTTAGATACGTCTCCAAAGGCAAGGGAAACAAAGGCAAAAATGAACCATCGGGACTTCATCAAGATAAAAATCTTTTGCACAGCAAAGGAAACAGTCAACAAAACCAAACGACAATCGACAGAATGGGAGAAGATATTTACAAATGACATACCAGATAAAGGGCTAGTATCTAAAATCTATAAAGAACTTCTCAAACTCAATACCCAAAGAAAAAATAATCCAATCAAGAAATGGGCAGAAGACAGGAACAGACATTTCTCCAAATAAGGCATACAAATAGCAAATAGACACATGAAAAAGTACTCAACATCACTCGGCATCAGGGAAATACAAATCAAAACCACAGAGAGATACCACCACACACCGCTTAGAATGGCTAAAATTAATAAGTCAGGAAACAACAGATATTGGCCAGGATGCAGAAAAAGGGGAATGCTCCAAAACTTTTGGTGGGAATACAAGCTGGTATAGCCACTCTGGAAAACAGTGTGGAGGTTCCTCAAAAAGTTGAAAATAGAGCTACCCTATGACTCAGGAATTCCACTACTGGGTATTTACTGCAAAGATACAAATGAGTGATCTGAAGGGATACCTAGACCCCACTGTTTATAACAGCAATGTCCACAATAGCCAAACTAGGGAAAGAGCCCAGATGTCCATCGACAGATGAATGGATAATGGTGTTGTGGTATATATATATACACAATGGAATATTATGCAGTCTTCAAAAAATTGAAATCTTGCCATTTGCAATGACGTGGATGGAACTAGAGCGTATTATGCTAAGCAAAATAAGTCAATCAGAGAAAGACAACTATCATATGATCTCACTGATATGTGGAATTTAAGAAACAAAACAGGATTATAGGGGAAGTGAGGAAAACATAAATAAGACAAAACCAAAGAGAGAGACAAACCATAATAGTCTCTTAATCATAGGAAACAAACTGAGGGTTGCTGGAGTGGAAGCAGGTGAAGGGATGAGGTAACTGGTGATGGACATTAAGGAGGGCATGTGAATGACATACTGGACCAAATGGACTTCACAGACATATTCAGAACATTCCATCCCAAAGCAACGGAATACACATTCTTCTCTAGTGCCCATGGAACATTCTCCAGAATTGATCACATCCTAGGTCACAAATCAGGTCTCAACCGGTACCAAAAGATTGGGATCATTCCCTGCATCTTTTCAGACCACAATGCTTTGGAACTAGAACTCAATCACAAGAGGAAAGTCGGAAAGAACTCAAATCATGGAGGCTAAAGAGCATCCTACTAAAGAATGAATGGGTCAACCAGGAAATTAAAGAAGAATTTAAAAAATTCATGGAAACCAATGAAAATGAAAACACAACTGTTCAGAATCTTTGGGATACAGCGAAGGCAGTCCTGAGAGGAAAGTATATAGCAATACAAGCCTTTCTCAAGCAACAAGAAAGGTCTCAAATACACAATCTAACCCTACACCTAAAGGAGCTGGAGAAAGAACAGCAAATAAAGCCTAAACCCAGCAGGAAAAGAGAAATAATAAAGATCAGAGCAGAAATCAATGAACTAGAAACCAAAAGAACAGTAGAACAGATCAACGAAACTAGGAGCTGGTTCTTTGAAAGAATTAACAAGATTGATAAACCCCTGGCCAGACTGATCAAAAAGAAAAGAGAAATGACCCAAATCAACAAAATCATGAATGAAAGAGGAGAGATCACAACCAACACCAAAGAAATACAAACAATTATAAGAACATATTATGAGCAACTCTATGCCAGCAAATTAGATAACCTGGAAGAAATGGGTGCATTCCTAGAGATGTAGCAACTACCAAAACTGAACCAGGAAGAAATAGAAAACCTGAACAGACCTATAACCACGAAGGAAATTGAAGCAGTCATCAAAAATCTCCCAACAAACAAAAGCCCAGGGCCAGATGGCTTCCCAGGGGAATTCTATCAGACATTTAAAGAAGAATTAATACCTATTCTCCTGAAACTGTTCCAAAAAATAGAAATGGAAGGAAAACTTCCAAATTCATTTTATGAGGCCACCATTACCTTGATCCCAAAACCAGACAAAGACCCCATCAAAAAGGAGAATGACAGACCAATATCCTTGACGAACATGGATGCAAAAATTCTCACCAAAATACTAGCCAATAGGATCCAACAGTACATTAAAAGGATTATTCACCATGACCAAGTGGGATTTATCCCTGGGCTGCAAGGCTGGTTCAACATCCACAAATCAATCAACGTGACACAATACATTAACAAAAGAAAGAACAAGAATCATATGATCCTCTCAATAGATGCAGAAAAAGCATTTGACAAAGTACAGCATCCTTTCTTGATCAAAACTCTTCAGAGTATAGGGATAGAGGGTACATACCTCAATATCATAAAAGCCATCTACGAAAAACCTACAGCGAATATCATTCTCAATGGGGAAAAGCTGAGAGCTTTTCCCCTAAGGTCAGGAATGCGGCAGGGATGTCCACTCTCACCACTGCTATTCAACATAGTATTAGAAGTCCTAGCCACAGCAATCAGACAACAAAAAGAAATCAAAGGCATCCAAATTGGCAAAGAGGAAATCAAACTCTCACTCTTTGCAGATGATATGATACTTTATGTGGAAAACCCAAAAGACTCCACCCCAAAACTGCTAGAACTCATACAGGAATTCAGTCAAGTAGCAGGCTATAAAATCAATGCACAGAAATCAGTGGCATTCCTATACACCAACAACAAGACAGAAGAGAGACAAATCAAGGACTCGATCCCATTCACAATTGCACCCAAAACCATAAGATACCTAGGAATAAATTTAACCAAAGAGGCAAAGGATCTGTACTCAGAAAACAATAAAATACTCAGGAAAGAAATTGAAGAAGACACAAAGAAATGGAAAAACGTTCCATGCTCATGGATTGGAAGAACCAACATTGTGAAGATGTCAATGCTACCTAGAGCAATCTACACATTCAGTGCAATCCCCATCAAAATACCATCCACTTTTTTCAAAGAAATGGAACAAATAATCCTAAAATTTGTATGGAACCAGAAGAGACCCCGAATAGCCAGAGGAATCTTGAAAAAGAAAAGCAAAGCTGGCGGCATCACAATTCCGGACTTCCAGCTCTATTACAAAGCTGTCATCATCAAGACAGTATGGTACTGGCACAAAAACAGACACATAGATCAATGGAACAGAATCGAGAGCCCAGAAATGGACCCTCAACTCTGTGGTCAACTCATCTTTGACAAAGCAGGAAAGAATGTCCAGTGGAAAAAAGACAGTCTCTTCAACAAATGGTGTTGGGAAAATTGGACAGCCACATGAAGAAGAATGAAACTGGACCATTTCCTTACACCACACACAAAAATAGACTCCAAATGGTTGAAAGACCTAAACGTGAGACAGGAGTCCATCCAAATCCTAAAGGAGAACACAGGTAGCAACCTCTTCGACCTCAGCTGCAGCAACTTCTTCCTAGAAACATCACCAAAGGCACAGGAAGCCAGGGCAAAAATGAACTATTAGGATTTCATCAAGATAAAAAGCTTTTGCACAGCAAAAGAAACAGTCCACAAAACCAAAAGACAACCGACAGAATGGGAGAAAATATTTGCAAATGACAGATCAGATAAAGGGCTAGTATCCAAAATCTATAAAGAACTTATCAAACTCAACACCCAAAGAACAAATAATCCAATCAAGAAATGGGCAGAAGACATGAGCAGACATTTTTCCAAAGAAGACATCCAAATGGCCAACAGGCACATGAAAAAGTGCTCAACATCACTCGGCATCAGGGAAATCCAAATCAAAACCTCAATGAGATACCACCTCACACCTGTCAGAATGGCTAAAATTAACAAGTCAGGGAACGACAGATGTTGGCGGGGATGTGGAGAATGGGGAACCCTCCTACACTGTTGGTGGGAATGCAAGCTGGTGCAACCCCTCTGGAAAACAGTATGGAGGTTCCTCAAACAGTTGAAAATAGAGCTACCATATGATCCAGCAATTGCACTACTGGGTATTTACCCCAAAGATACAAATGTAGGGACCCGAAGGGGTACGTGCACCCCAATATTTATAGCAGCAATGTCCACAATAGCCAAACTGTAGAAAGAGCCAAGATGTCCATCGACAGATGAATGGATAAAGAAGAGGTGGTATATATACACAGTGGAATATTATGCAGCCATCAAAAGGAATGAGATCTTGCCATTTGCAACGACGTGGATGGAACTGGAGGGTGTTATGCTGAGTGAAATAAGTCAATCAGAGAAAGACATGTATCATATGACCTCACTGATATGAGGAATTCTTAATCTCAGGAACAAACTGAGGGTCGCTGGAGTGGTCGGGGGTGGGAGGGATGGGGTGGCTGGGTGATGGACATTGGGGAAGATATGTGCTACGGTGAGCACTGTGAATTGTGTAAGACTGTTAAATCACAGATCTGTACTTCTGAAACAAATAACGCAACATATTTTAAGAAAAAAGAAAAAGAAGAAGATAGCAGGAGAGGAAGAATGAAGGGGAGTAAGTCAGAGGGGGAGACGAACCAGGAGAGATGATGGACTCTGAAAAACAAACTGAGGTTTCTGGAGGGGAGGAGAGTAGGGGGATGGGTTAGCCTGGTGATGGGTATTGAGGAGGGCACGTTCTGCATGGAGCACTGGGTGTTATGAACAATGAATCATGGAACAGTACACCCAAACAAATTATGTAATATATGGTGATTAACATAACAATAAAAAAAGAAAGAAAAATAAGGAGGGCATGTGATGTAATGAGCACTGGGTAGTATATAAGACTGATGAATCACAGTTTTCTACCTCTAAAACCAATAATACATTACATGTTCATTAATCGAATTTCAATAAAAAATGTTAAAAAAAAAGTGTCGTATACTCCACCAACTGAGGCAGCCAGGTGTCCTATGAAGATTTTTTTAATGATTAGTGAAAACTTTTAATTTCTTTTTTTAAGCATTAGAGTGGAATCTAGTGATCTAGCCCCCCTGTAGCAGTTACCTCCTGTCTATCCCTCCAGACAAACCCATCCCACTCCTTCTGTGGGGTGGAAGTGGGAAGTAGAAAGGCCTGACAGCCTCCAGTGTTCTCTGGCTGCAGGGGTTCAGCCCCTGGGGAGCCTCAGCTGAAGATCTCAGGAAGGGACTAAAGTGGTCACAATGTTTATTTCCATGAAAACCTTATTTGTGAGGTTTCCTCAGTTATTGTGTCCCTCAGCTGCTGGTCCCTGCTCCTCATTCTCCCTCCCTTGTCCCTTAGGGCTGGCGGTGGTGGGGGTGCTGGAGACAGTGGGGGAGGGGTGAAAAGGCCGGGGGCGGGTGCGTGACAAAAGCTCTGTTGCTGCTGCTTATGCCAGGCTCCTGTACCAGCCTCCTCTTCTCCATATACCCCAAGCACACCTTGGTAATTAGTTCTTTTGTAAAGAAACTCCACAAATGATCCTACTCTAAGTGGGCCCGCTCCAGAGTCCATACTTCCATAATGGCCACAGAAAGCAGCAAGTGCACGCCTCTTTGACCTGTGTTTATCCTGCCATTTACCCAATCTATTGTGCCCTCTAATTCAGCCATTATATTTTATATATGCAATATTTTGACTAGGTTCTTCCCTGTGGTTTGTCTTGGGTATTATTGCTAACAATATGTCCCATACCCATAAGGAATTTTACTGTGTTTATTAATTATCTGGAGTCAGTCTCTTCCAATAATTCTATTTCAAATAATAAATAACGTTCAGTCTGTTGTATTTCTTATGTGGCAATCATACTTCAAGGTGTATAATTATTTTCATATGTGCGCTCATATTCCCCAGGGGTTAGCAGCTACTCTGTCACTGTTTGGTACCATGCACCAGAGAAGGACAGACGTCCTGCTGAGTTCAAGGAGAAGCAAGGGTGACCCCAGAGCAGAGGGCCTCAGGCACCAAAAAGCCACTCTTAACCTCTCCTCCATACTGCCACCTGCCAGGCAACTCCTGCAGCCAGGGCTTCAACTTTAAAGCCCTTAGAAGAAATAGCAGAGGAAGGACCAAGTCTCCCCAGGTAGTGCTCCCTCTGCACGGGGGTGGTGTGGGGTGGGGGGTATAGAAGTAAGAGCAAGGAGGGCACATGCTCAAGGTGGCTGTCTGGACCTACACACTAGCTGACATGACCACGCTGCAGCATCCTGGCACCTGAGAAATATTAGGCAGCATTTGTCACAGGGTATGGAATGGGAAAAGAGCAGAATGTGTACAAAGCCTTCTTCAAGCCCATCCTCTCATTAGCCTACCCTCGTCCCCCGGCTACCGGCAACTTCAGGATCACCTTTAGTTTCTCTGGATTTCCCCATTAATTCTACATTTTCTTCTCCCCTCCCCTGCTCACCCTAGGTTTCTTTGGGGATGTGAGCCACCAGCCCATTGGGAGCTCCTGAGGGCAGGGCTGGTGAAACCCACTGCAGTGGCACTCAGCACTCTCAGCCTGTCCCCCAGCTGCAGACTCACTGGCCCTGCAGACCTGCTCTGTGCCCTGACATCAGGGATCTTTCCTTGCCACTGACCAGAGCCACATTTGGGACAGTCAGCCCAAGCCTCTCATCATACTTCTCACAGGTAGCCTGAGAAAGGAAGTCACACAGGGCCTTGAGGTGCCTGAGAATGGCCTGCATTAGAGGGAAGACCTCTGAGCTCCTTGAAGAGATCTGGGTTGGAATTTCTGGTCTACTATTTACTACCCAAATGACCTCAGACCTAGGCCTCAGGTCCAGATCCGTAAAGAGATCAAACCTGGATAGTAATACTGAGCGTTGAAGCTGGCGGTGGGTAATAGGGAAGTACGCTGTGGTGGAGCTGTGATTTGGCAGATCTGCAGAGTGGACTGGAAATGAATTTGCATCTGTGAGTTAGGGGCCCAAGACACTTCATGGAGAAGCAAGTAGTCATATCATTCCATGTTTCACACAGAAGCATAGCTATTGATGGACAAAACAGAAGTCTCTATTTGAGAGAAATCCAACACCATCACCATGAGCCTAGGAAAGTGGTAGGTGGCTAACACTCCAAATCTGAACTAAGTGCTGACTCCCACCTCAGGGCCCAGCAACCCGGCCATGGAGCCCCATAACTGAGTTTATTAACAGGGAAGGAATGGTTTTTTCTCACTTCCAGATACTGCTAAGCTGGGAAGGAAAACTCTGCAGGAGTAGCAGAGGGCTTAAAGGCAACAAGATTCTGGTGACCATGTGCATGTGACTTGACCTGTTCTCACCTGCTGGTGAGAGTCTAGGCTGTCTGAGGGACAAGAGTGGAAAGAATTTGCACAGAACACCTGATGGCACTTTGGATGCAGTGGGCCTGCAATGGTAGGGGCCTGCTCCCAGATCAGCAAGTATTCAGGTTGGGGGCCTGTGGTTGTGAGACCTTTCTGAGCATTCTGCTAATTAGTTTAGATTCTGTGACCCAGACATGTTTGTAGGGGGCAGCTCAGGACATGGCTTTGGCTCAGTGCTGGCCCAGCAAGTCCAGGGTCAGCCAAACCACAAACTATGTCAAATCTCCAGGGGGTGGTGCTCTGGGTCCTGAGAGACTGGGGAAAGACAGAGCTGTGGGTACTAGGGGAATAGACTGAGAGCTAACCCTGGAGTAGAGCTCTGAGGGCAGCTGACCTGATACTTCAGACCCTAGCCTGATGGCCAGGACCCTTCACAGTCTACTTCAAACAGAGTCTTTCCAACAGAGCCTATGTGACCTGTGGGCCTAGAATATCTTTCTTCATGCCCAGCTCATGGCAAATCATCCACCTCTAGGAGGACCCGTCCCCACTAGTTCTCTGTGGGACCTAGAGCATGCCTTTCCTCCATGAGGTGAGACTCTGGCCTCTAAGCCATGATAACTCTTCTGGAAGACTCCTCAAGGCTAGTGGCTCAGCTCTGGATGGCCAGCAAGCCCCTGAGTGTCCCTCTCTTCCCCACCCTTATTCCAGGGAGGAGGGAGATCTTCCTGTGCTGAGGAGCTTGAAGAACAATAGCGTGGGGGTGGTTGGTAGCTCTGACAGGTCCATAACAGGGGCGGGAAACTTCTTTAATTATTTTTATTTTGTCAGGCCTGCAGCAGGCCTCAGATGCACAGGAGAGCTCAGAGATGGACACAGTTAAGAAGAATGCAGAGCCCGTTGGCACTAATGCAGACAAGCTTGTGGGGGGTGGGCCAGGAAGGGGCACCATGGGTTCTGTCACAGAGTCCTTAGGGAAATCAGCAGCAGGAGGGAGGTCTGTGAAGACACAAGGGTTATGCAGGTGCTGGGCTTGTGGACGGTGCCCAGAGAAGTGAAGTCACTCAAAATAGGAGGTTTTTCTTGAGGAGGAGCAAAAGAAGGTTCAGGATTGGGCGAGTTCTTCTGCTTCTCACTGATCCAGCTGGAGAAGTAGGTGAGCCTAGTGAAGACGCTGGGGCTTATGGGGTAGCGGCAGGCCAGGCTCCAGCTAGACAGCCCCATCAGAAACCAAGTACTACTGTTCAGCTTGCAGACCAGGGGGCCCCCAGAATCTCCCTGAGGAAAGAGGCAGAATGAGTTGTGGGAACCAAGATAGAGAGGGACACATATGTTTTAGGCAGTGTGAAGACAGTGCTCTTGTCCTCCACCAGAGTGGAATTTAGGAAGCCTTGTGTCACGTGGGCTGTGAGTGGTTCTCCTCAGAATCACGTGAAGCATTTGAAAAGTCCAGACACAGGGTCCCACTGCAGACCTCTTCAATCAAAATCTCAAGGGTAGGCTCTGGAGCTCAACTCACAAAGCTCTGGAGGGGCCCTAGGCTGGCAGTCACAGACCTATGAGAATGTACAGGGGGGCTCCAGGTGTTGGATGCCAGCCCTTTGTGCTTTCAGCTCTATGGGAGAGAAGGTAGCACCTGGTAGCACCTAGCTGAATCCTCAGGCCAGGACTGCATCCCACCTGAGCCTTTATTTTTGGACTTAAGTTCTCTAGTTTTCCCTCTAATTCTTTGCTGAGCTTCTTGAGAAAATGCAAACTGTGAGATGTGTCTGAGGAAAAGAAGTGATGCCTGAGCCTGGACTGGTAGGGTGGTCAGAATGGTAGGGTGCCCAAGGGGTCCCAGAAGAATGCTGGGGACTTGGAGCTCAGGACTCCAAGACAGGAAGGCACCTGCCACCATGGGGCGTAATGCTTCCATATCATGGTCTAAGAAGTAGGGACCAAGGAAACACAGCATCCTTCCAGCCTTCTGTTGAATAAACATGACCAAGTCCCCTCTGCGTGCAGGAGACACAAAAGTGATGTGGACAATGAAGACAGACAGTAGATCACACACATCTGCAGATGCAAGATGTGGAACAGAGGTGCCAGGGGGTGGTGAGTGGCAAGAAGGGCTGCCCTAGCTGGAGCACCAGATAGCCTCTGAGCCAAGATGGGAGCGATGTGCAAGGCTTGACCGGAAAGATCCAGGCACAGGTAGCCAGCCTGCTTGGAATAGGTGAGGCCAAGGAGTGACAGGGCCAAGTCCCAGTCCCTTATCAGCTGGGAGGGTCGGGGTGATGAGACAGTGAAGGACACTCAGCAGGGAAGTAATGTGACCTGGTCCAGATTCTAGAAGGATGGTAGGATTTTCTGAGGCTGGATGAAGCACAGCCAGTGGTAGGGCAGAAATCAGCACAGGGAGCCCAGTCAGGACACTACTTTGAGCAGAAAGAGTACAACAAAGACAGGAGAGAAAGGCTGAAGCATACGATTTGGCACATCTGGCCCTTTCCCTCCATCTAAGGTAAAAATGGAGCAGGGCCAGAAAAGCAGGATAGGGCGGAGTGGTGGGTCCTTGGTGTGCGGAGGTCAGAAAGAGGTCGAAGAGAGCAGGTGACAGAGGAGGGCCTGCCCTCTGATTGTGATGGGAGATGTTGCAGGTGCATGGCTGAGCACCAGGTGGGAAGAGGTCAGAGGTGAGACCTAGGCATCTAGCTATCTTGATTGGAGCACTGTGGAGAAAGGGCAAGCACAAAAACCTGATGGAATGGGCTGAGGAGCCCAGAAAGAGACAGGAGCAAGCTGGAGAGGGCCTATGCAGACACCACTGGGGTGAGCCCTGCTGGGAAGGCAGGCTGAGAATCAGGGCCCAGGGCAGGGGTTTGGGGAGGAGAGAAGGTGCATGTAGGGCGTTTGAAGATGGGAATCACGACAGTATGTTTCTGAGCTGGTGGGAGATGGCCAAGGAGAGAGACAAAGAGCTAACAAGAAGGAGCAGGAGGCGGGGGGGTGCGGGGGGGCTATAGAAGGAAGCCCGTGGGGGCCACAGCTCCAGAGGAGGGCATTGGTTTTCTAGGTTTGACTGTCATGCTACCTCACCTTGGGCTATCCACTTTCCTCTCTGTGTCTCAGTTTCCCCACCATAAAAGAGAGGATTCCATCGAGTAAAGGACATTCTTAACACATATGTCCAATAACATACTCATGGCCTGTTCAGTAAGAAAGGCACATGACCCCATAGAAACAATGAAAAAAACCATAAATAGTCATTCTTTAAAAGAGGCAATATATATATGAAAAAGTGCTTATCTCCATTATTCACCAGAGAAATAAAATTAAAAATCACATGAAATTGTTAAATTGAAAGTGGCAGGCAACATGAAGTACTGGAGACAACACAGAGCAAAGACAACTCTCAGCCACTGCTAGTGGGAGTGCAAACTGCTACCAAGCAGGTTAGAAAGCTGCTCTCCGGTACCTGTGAGAGACGAAGCTTGCATACCTCATGGCACAGTAATTCTACTCCTAGGGTTATACCGCACCCAAATATGAACCCATGGGCACTGAGACATATGCGCTAGGATGTTCATAGCAAATCTATCTGCAATGGTCTCAAGTGGAAACTATCCAAATGCCACCAAGACTAGAAAGGATAGATAAAGGGATAGTATGTTCACACAGCGGTTACCATATAGCAGTAAACGAACGATGTAAACTACACCTAAGTTGGATAAATCTTGCAAACATAACCTTGCCTGGAGGAGACCAGACGAAAATGCATCCTGTCTCATTCCCTGTATGTAAGTCTCAACACGAATCCCCAGCAGCTTCAGAAGCCAGAGCTACTCTCAGGGAGTTAGTGACAAGAAGGCGGTATGAGGAGGACTCTTCTGGTGCTGGTTACATGAGTGTGCCAATTTCTAAAACTACACTGAACAGCACATCTGTGAATTATGCCCTTTTCTACGTATGCTATGCTTCAACAGTGTTTTTTTAAAGAAGACAGGTATGGTATTAACTAGCACCCTTTGGGGACTTCTGAGCTTCAGCTCTGACACTTGAGGCTGGGCTGGGCTTAGGAGGAGGAAGTCGGGGGCTGGGGCAGGATTCAGAGGTGACAGACGGGGGCAGACCCCACAGGAGAAGAGGCGCAGCCTGAGTTCCCACGGGACACCCGGAGCCCATGTCACTTACTCGGCAGATGGACTTTCCTGTCATGAGGTCCCCGGCACAAAACATATCCTCGTGTATAGAATATTCACTGCTGCTGGAGTCTGGTGATTGGAAATAGATTTTACAGATCTCACTGTCAACAATGCCAACCTCTCCTTCCTGCAGCTGCAATGGTGAGGCCAGGAAATCTGCAGGGGGGTGGGGGAGAGGGCAGATGTGGGGTGGAGCCTGGGAGGGAGGCTCGCTCCCTCTCCCCCCTGCCGGCTCATGGACATGCTGCCGATTCTAGCTGACAGGATTGGGGCGTCTCTCAGAGGACTTGCAAAGATGAGGGGACAAGACGTGTAGGATGGACAGGAGCACAAAGGTGAGGGGCCTGCAGCAGGAAGGGCTGGGGGGAGGTCTACGTGGCTGCATGGGGTGGGAGTGGGGGTTGTATGAGGTGAGGCCAGGTCATACCAGGGTCCGGAGCAAGCAGGGCCTCCTCACCAGGCCGTGCAGTTCGGATTTCATGCTAAGCACACTGGGAAAACAACTGAAGGGTCTCCTTATGTTTTGAAAACAATGACAGGGGCAGCTATGCAGAGCTGGAAGTAGAAGCACAGAGGGTGGAAGCGGGGAGTCTGGGCTGGGTGGCATCGATGTGCCTGCGAGATGCCAGGTGGGCTGAGGGAGTCTGACCAAGAAGACATGGCCCAGCCTCAAGCGGCAGCTGGTCTGGAGAGGCTCCCCATGTGTCCTCTGTGTCTGCACATGGCTCCCAGGGCTGACTGGTGTTTGCATGTGGCAGCACAGTGGCACGGGGACAGCCCCCCACCCCAGGCAGCACTGCTCATGTGCAGCTCTCGGGGGTCCCCGGGGGCAGCCCTGGCCTCGCGGCTGTGGTCAGGGGAGGACGTGGAGGAAGCCGCAGAGCTGCAGGCTCCGTCGGCTCTGTCGGCTCCGTCTCTCCTGATCTGGCCTGTGCCTTCCCCTCCTGCCCCAAGTCCTGGCCTCCGACTGTCTTGTAGAACCCTCCTGGCTCTGCCCGTGGTCCTTACAGAGCCATAGTCCATCCCAGGAGGCTGTCTCTGGAAGTGCTGGAGAGCTGGTGGTTCTCATGACCAGAGACTGTGCCTGACAGTTAGGGGCCAGGGGCTCAGCCCAGCAAGTCTTGCCCCCAGTGCCACCAGAGATACTCCACCAGATCATGGCAGACCTATGACCCTACAGGTCAGCCAAATGTACATTCTAGTTTTTTCACTCAAAAGTATGTTTTCCTAAGACAAAAGTATAGTATTCACCATTGTGTCAAAAATCCCACCATTTCTCCTGTCTCAGCCTAAAAATATACTAGCAAGCAAGCTGGCAAAATGGGCCAGTTTTACTTGAGGTAATGGATGAGGGGAAGTAAAAGTCACAGAGGAAAATGTTCTTAAGCTGTCAACAGCCCAACTTCGCCTCACAGGCTGGCAAGCAGGCCTGCTTTTATTTCCTTCCTGCTGCCCCATGTACCTTCCATGGCAGGGGAAGCCCAAGAGGTGTTTGGTGAAGCCTTGGAGGGGCCTGACATGGTCCCAAGCAGGACCTTGGAGTCAGGGTGGAATCCAGAATGGCTTGGATTCCAAGGACCCAAGTTCCTGACTCTGAAAGTTAGTGATGCTCAGACTTTTTGATCCATGGGCAGAAAGAAATTTGCCAGACATGGTTTCCAGGCTGGAAGGGCCCTACAATGGGCATCATACCTCCCTCCTCCTTGGATCTTGCCCTCCCGGCCTGCCCCACCCCTACTCACCATCCTCGGTGATCATCCCCCAGCCAGTGATCCAGCAGCTGCTGTGAATGGGCAGCTTCGTGGTCGGCCCTGGGAGGCAGGCGGGGAGAATGTGGGAAGTAAAGTTCACAGACAGATGCAGTTGCAACAGGGCGATGTCGCTTCCCATGAAGTAGCGCTTGTTAAATTCACTGTGAACAATGAGTTGATACACTGTCATCTGTCGGCTATGCTCAGTGGGATGTTGGAGCTGATGGTACCCGAGCAGGATCCGGTAGTCAGATGGTTCATGGGACCTGTCATGAGATGCTGCATTGTCACCTGTCTCCGCTGTGGCCTGGGCCAGCACCCTCACATCCTCACCTGTCTACCCTCAACTCCCCCCACTCTCGTAAGCAACCAGACACCACCATTATTCCAGAGGTTGCTCTCTCCTCCCTTCCTAATATTCTTGTCATTTGGGTTGGATGTCTGTCTGTAGCCTCAGGACATTTGTCCTGTGAAAGTGTCTGATGGCTTCCCCAGTATGCCCCCAAATCAAAGGAGCAGAGAATCTCAGTGCTGGAAAGAAACAGCAGAGTACATCAAACTATACTCCTTTATTTTAGAGGAGAGAAGACTTGGCTCGTTCCCAGTTCTGACTAGAAACATTGGACTGTTCCATGGCTTGAAGTAGTTCTCAAAGACCCCATTTCCCAGCCCAGAATGATCCATTCCCTCTTCCCAGTCTTCACACACACATACTTCTCCAAGACTGGTCCCCATCTGGAGACAGGCACTCAGTGAGTCTGTGTGGAGCAAATAGGGGAATGCATGTAACTGAACTTCTCCTTATCTCTGGAACATGAGCAATTTTCCCACACAAATGGCCTGCTTGTGCTGCTACTTTGCCCAGATTCCACATGCCTGTACTCTTCTCCCACAAAGCCTTGCTAGCTCCAAGCCCCTCTTATAGGATGCATGGCATCTTTCCTGACACTGGCTCAGAATTCATTCTCTTGCATATTCTGGCCTCTCCATCCTGCATCACAGTAGTTGGGTTTATGTCTCACTTTCCTGATAGTATAAGAAGCTTCAAGGTCTGCATCTCCACATCCTCCACAGTGGGCCTCATATGGGGCCTGGCACTTGTGGGTGCTGAATAAATGAATAAAACCCAAGTGGGGTCTCAAAGCCAGTTGATGCCAATGGCTCGACCTCCTCTGACTTGGAGTGTGATGTTCTCCCCACTCCGTCTGGACACAGAGTAAGTTCAGGATACACCTGAGGAGCAGCCTATTTGCATCCCGTCTCCCAGGACAGAAACCATTTGCTTCATGCCTCACTCTGGCCTATAGGGACAATGATGACCACAGGATCTCTTAGGCACATAGTTCCACAGCAGTGACAGGAATTTCTGGGTGCTGGTTAAACAGGCTGTGCCCTGGGATGCCTTCAGAGAGAAATGTGCTAGAATGTGTGGGTGGTTAGGACCCAGGGAAGTCTCTGGCAGTTGTGCTGATGATGACCTCTGAACAGCCTGACTGGAAGAGTACAAAATAATTGTCCATTTTGTCCAGGCCCTAACTGATGCTCCCCCAGCCCTGGGAAGTGGGGGCCCTGAAAATATTGCTCTGACTTAAAGCCTAAAGCCTGTGCCATATGTTCAGCCGGGGACACTACATATCTACTACCATTTGCATAAGAGTAAACTGAAACCCCCTGAGATCTTGTTGGACTGTCGAGAGCTGGGCAGGATGCAGAAACCAGAGTCTACCTTGAGTGAGAACAGGACTTAGAATCCTAAAGTTTAAGGAAGACAAAGAGTGGGCTGGAGGCAATTCTTTTGGAACTAAAGTCTGTTTTCCAGTATTTGCTGATAATCACAATTAGAGTTAATTTCCATTTAACTATTTAAAAGTAATGTACATGTAGCTGAGATAACCAAGCCATCTTGGTATTACCAAAGTGTGAGGAGGGGGACAGATGGGGATATCCCCAGAGGAAGAGATGAGGTAAATGGCCTTTGTCCTGGGAGATGTGAACTCAGACAGTCAGGAGACTGGAGTCAGGTGGTGAGTAAGCATGGCATTCCAAGTAGAGGGGACTGCTGGGTCAAAGGCAGGGGCAACAGCCTTTCCCTAAGGAAAAAGGGCTGGGACATTCTTCAACCCCTTCTGTTCTGTCCATCTTATGACTCCCTCCCCAATCCCACCCCAGCAGCTGGGCCCATTGGGAACACGTACTTTTGGAAGCAGTGGGCAGCTGAGATCACCCAGTAGGCATCTATGAGGGCAGCTCCGCAGATGTGCTTGCCAAGGTAGAGCAGGCTGGCCTGCCATGGCCACCGTTGGTCAGGTGCGTTCTGGCCACCAAAGATCTTCCCACTTACTGCTGGCTTCCCACACACTGTGGAGACAATCCTACCCATGAAGCACCTGTATTATGGATGCCAGCCTTGGTGTCTCCAAATGTCAGCATCAACAGGCTCAGGGCCACCATGGACCCTCCTCACTTTCAGCTGGAAAATCCAAGGCCCAGGGTGAAGTGACACTGCTCATGTAACAAATGCCCGCCTGGCTTTGCTGGTGATGGTAGTGCAAAGGAAGCAGTCTTTGGGTCTGAGTAAGAAGGGGGAGTGGTCATCGAGGGGGAGGGAAGCAGGCAGCTGCAGAGGTACACATCTGCACTCACTGGGGTGCAGAGGTCTCGGAGGTGGTGCCGCCCCAGGCACTTCCCCAGACCTTATTTAACTTAACTAGCACACCACTGTTTGAAGTCCCCAAAACTGAGGACTTCTGAGGGATGCTGTTTGCTCAGGGTTATAGATGATTAAGTGGTTGCACCCCCCCACCCCAAGCCTAATATTCTAGGGAAACTGAGGCCACATGGAACACATTCTGCTTCACAATTCTCCCGCTGAAGCACTGCATCCCCATTCTTAAAATGAAGAAGGTGTGGGGGCCCAAAATGACGGGCCAGTGCCAGACCTCCTCCCTTGAACTGAAGATGCTTGAGACCCAGTGGGAAAGAGCCTGGTCTCCTAGGCCTTGGCCCTCCCTGACCCAAGGAGGGCCCCACCAGGGACCCAGAGACTCAAGAGCCCCACTTGGCCAGTTAGAGGTCCTCCTGGCTGGTGGGGTTTGGGGGGGCCCTTGAGAGGTGGGCGAACCTGACACCCCTCGCCCACTCACTCACCATCTGCGGTGGTTCCGTTGGGCTCAGCGCGCAGCAGCAGCGGACGCAGCCAGAGCAGGGCTGTGGCTAGCACGCAGGCCCCCTGCCAGCCTGGGCCTGAGCCCTTGGCCTGGGCGCTTGCCATCCGGCCAGTCCACGTCCGACTCCTGGATGAGTGGACTGCGCGGCGCGAGGCTGCGGGGGCCGCCGGGAAACCGCCTCCCTCCGTAGGGAGTGTCCCCCTCCCAGCCCACTCTGCGGCCTGCTTGAATAGCCAGAGAAGGCAGTGGACGGCATGTGCCTGGAGCCCGGAGGCCCCAGGCTGAAGGGGGAAGCAGAGGGCACATAGAGTCTTCTGCCCAGGGACCCCAGTTTGATAGCAGAGACATCAGGACAATTATGGTGTATGCCCAGGAATAGGCACTAATGATCAGAGAGGCTAGGCACTTCTATAATGTCACCAAATATTTCCAACTAGCTTTCAAGATCCAATGCACTCATTTCTGCCCCCTCCCCCTGTTCACATAATTAGGTCAGACCCACTATGGATAATATCCCTTACTTAAACTCACTGGTGCAAAACAGCATGGCATAATCATGGGTGGATATTTCATCAGGAGGGCATTATGCAAGTGTATGGGTTGTATGGGGAGTCCAACCTCTGACTGCTAACCACTCATGTTCTTTCCAAATGCAAAATCATTCACTATATCCCAACAACTCCAAAGGCCTCATCCCATTACAGTATCAGCTCAAAATTCAGAGTCTCATCTGTTAAAGGAGGTCACTAAGAGGACTGGACCATTGGTTGATCTTACAGCTGGACCCAGGCAATTGGAGGCTCTGCACTCTCTCTCCTGGCCTTGGAATGTATGCTCTGCCTACCAAGTGGGAGCTGCTTCAAGGACACAGCCTTGAGAGAGTAAGGTGTTGTTGAGACCATCTGGACTAAGATATGTGGCTGAGTCCAGTAAAGGCTGCTTCTTCTTCTTCTTCTTCTTCTTTAAGATTTTATTTATTTTTTTGACAGAGAGAGAGAGCACAGGCAGGAGGAGTGGCAGGCAGAGGGAGAGGGAGAAGCAGGCTTCCCGCTGAGCAGGGAGCCCAATGTGGGGCTCGATCCCAGGACCCTGGGATCATGACCTGAGCTGAAGTCAGACACTTAACCGACTGAGCCACCCAGGCGCCCCCCAGTAAAGGCTTCTATATAAACTTTAAGATCATGGCCTGCCAGTGTAGAGATCCAGTCATCTTGTGATTCCCCTAAGACAAGCCTCATACCTAAAGTCCCTTGCGAATTAAACCTGCCATCTACCAATCTGCAGCAGCCTACCTCTTGTTATAGTCTCTCCTTGCCCTCCGTGTCCAGGATCCTGTCTGTGAGCCAACCTCATCTCAATGTAAACATCAGTATCTCCTCAGCTCAAAGTCCAAAATCTCATTATTGAAATCCTCTAAGTTAGGTGAGGATGAGGTTCCAAGGTTTAATCCATTAAATATAGTTCATAACCACAGTTCTTCCTCCATTTGTGGACCTAGAAAACTGAAGAAACTACCAACCTAATATTCCCAACATACAATGGTGGGACAGGCCCAGGATAACAATCACAGACATTGCCATTCAAAGAGGGAGGAGGAGGGGAGATGGAAAGTAAAAAGGAGTTACTTGTCCATCCATAAGTTTATATATCCTACTGGGCAAGGTCTCAAGCCCTTAGGAAAAAATTCTCTGACTCTTGGCTCTGCCCTTTGGACTCTTGGTCATCCTTCCTTTTTAAATTATTTTTTAATTTTAAATACTTGCTTCTTTTATACTCTCTGAACTGTTTTGTTTTTCTTTCCCTCTTCCTTACTTTTTCTTGCCCTTTAATATTTCCTTAAACTTAACAGGAAATTTTCAAAATCTATAAAAGAATGTTTGTAGTGCTTTAGAGATTTACCTGAATGAAGTTCTAAATTTTTCTGTTATGAGTCATGTATTCCTTAATTGATAATTTCATGAATTATAGCTGCAATCTCAATGACTATATTTTAAAGAAGCATGTTAAAATACTGTTCTAAATTCATTTGAAATAATGGAGACTCTCTGTAAAAATCACAAAGAAAATAATTGGGAACACTTACCATGTCCTTTTTTGGGGGGAAGGAGCACATTGTTGCACCAAATTTGCACCTGAATAGCTCTGTCAGCTTGCTTCCCCCTAGTGGAGATCTGAGGGTCCAACTTTCATTTTGTACATCCTCTGATCTCTGTTAGTACCAGACTGCCATAGTCCTGCTGACATCAACTCTGGAACCTTGTGGTCCTTGTGTGAATTTCACTTGGTTTCACACTATTAGACAAAGCCACATCCACACATATTTTTGAGATAACTCCTTCTCTAAATTGGCTTCCTGTTGAGAAGTTATATATATACACCCTCCACTCCTCAAACACACACAAAAACTGAAAACCCTAATATAGTCAGAGACATAGAGTACAAGATTGAGAGTTTTGAAG